>NW_026989742.1:0-82776 GCF_036321535.1 Camelus dromedarius
ACAGTCGAGCGCTGCGTGGAATGGAGTTTGCAACTGAAAGAAACTTTGTGTTCCCAACAAGCTAGGTGAAGGACGGCTTTCACACACACTTATCTCTCAGAACTGAGCAAGTGGAGAGACGTTCGTTCATCTAGCACCAAGGGAACGGGTTGCAGGAGACACTTTTTCTCTGCTTTCTCAGTCTGTTTCCTAGTGCGGTTTGAAGTTCCTGCAGTTTTCACTGTAAAACCGAGTTGGAGCTTCTACCTCCAAATATATATGTATGGAATGGAGTTTGCAACTGAAAAGAAACTTTGTGTTCCCAACAAGCTAGGTGAAGGACGGCTTTCACACACACTTATCTCTCAGAACTGAGCAAGTGGAGAGACGTTCGTTCATCTAGCACCAAGGGAACGGGTTGCAGGAGACACTTTTTCTCTGCTTTCTCAGTCTGTTTCCTAGTGCCGGTTTGAAGTTCCTGCAGTTTTCACTGTAAAACCGAGTTGGAGCTAGTACCTCCCCATATATATGTATGGAATGGAGTTTGCAACTGAAAAGAAACTTTGTGTTAACAACAAGCTAGGTGAAGGACGGCTTTCACACACACTTATCTCTCAGAACTGAGCAAGTGGAGAGACGTTCGTTCATCTAGCACCAAGGGAACGGGTTGCAGGAGGCACTTTTTCTCTGCTTTCTCAGTCTGTTTCCTAGTGCCGGTTTGAAGTTCCTGCAGTTTCCAGTGTAAAACCGAGTTGGAGCTTCTACCTCCAAATATATATGTATGGAATGGAGTTTGCAACTGAAAAGAAACTTTGTGTTCCAACAAGCTAGGTGAAGGACGGCTTTCACACACACTTATCTCTCAGAACTGAGCAAGTGGAGAGACGATCGTTCATCTAGCACCAAGGGAACGGGTTGCAGGAGACACTTTTTCTCTGCTTTCTCAGTCTGTTTCCTAGTGCCGGTTTGAAGTTCCTGCAGTTTTCACTGTAAAACCGAGTTGGAGCTAGTACCTCCCCATATATATGTATGGAATGGAGTTTGCAACTGAAAAGAAACTTTGTGTTCCCAACAAGCTAGGTGAAGGACGGCATTCACACACACTTATCTCTCAGAACTGAGCAAGTGGAGAGACGTTCGTTCATCTAGCACCAAGGGAACGGGTTGCAGGAGACACTTTTTCTCTGCTTTCTCAGTCTGTTTCCTAGTGCCGGTTTGAAGTTCCTGCAGTTTTCACTGTAAAACCGAGTTGGAGCTTCTACCTCCAAATATATATGTATGGAATGGAGTTTGCAACTGAAAAGAAACTTTGTGTTCCCAACAAGCTAGGTGAAGGACGGCTTTCACACACACTTATCTCTCTGAACTGAGCAAGTGGAGAGACGTTCGTTCATCTAGCACCAAGGGAACGGGTTGCAGGAGACACTTTTTCTCTGCTTTCTCAGTCTGTTTCCTAGTGCCGGTTTGAAGTTCCTGCAGTTTTCACTGTAAAACCGAGTTGGAGCTTGTACCTCCCCATATATATGTATGGAATGGAGTTTGCAACTGAAAAGAAACTTTGTGTTCCCAACAAGCTAGGTGAAGGACGGCTTTCACACACACTTATCTCTCAGAACTGAGCAAGTGGAGAGACGTTCGTTCATCTAGCACCAAGGGAACGGGTTGCAGGAGACACTTTTTCTCTGCTTTCTCAGTCTGTTTCCTAGTGCCGGTTTGAAGTTCCTGCAGTTTTCACTGTAAAACCGAGTTGGAGCTTCTACCTCCAATATATATGTATGGAATGGAGTTTGCAACTGAAAAGAAACTTTGTGTTCCCAACAAGCTAGGTGAAGGACGGCTTTCACACACACTTATCTCTCAGAACTGAGCAAGTGGAGAGACGTTCGTTCATCTAGCACCAAGGGAACGGGTTGCAGGAGACACTTTTCTCTGCTTTCTCAGTCTGTTTCCTAGTGCCGGTTTGAAGTTCCTGCAGTTTTCACTGTAAAACCGAGTTGGAGCTTCTACCTCCAAATATATATGTATGGAATGGAGTTTGCAACTGAAAAGAAACTTTGTGTTCCCAACAAGCTAGGTGAAGGACGGCTTCACACACACTTATCTCTCAGAACTGAGCAAGTGGAGAGACGTTCGTTCATCTAGCACCAAGGGAACGGGTTGCAGGAGACACTTTTTCTCTGCTTTCTCAGTCTGTTTCCTAGTGCCGGTTTGAAGTTCCTGCAGTTTTCACTGTAAAACCGAGTTGGAGCTAGTACCTCCCCATATATATGTATGGAATGGAGTTTGCAACTGAAAAGAAACTTTGTGTTAACAACAAGCTAGGTGAAGGACGGCTTTCACACACACTTATCTCTCAGAACTGAGCAAGTGGAGAGACGTTCGTTCATCTAGCACCAAGGGAACGGGTTGCAGGAGGCACTTTTTCTCTGCTTTCTCAGTCTGTTTCCTAGTGCCGGTTTGAAGTTCCTGCAGTTTTCACTGTAAAACCGAGTTGGAGCTTCTACCTCCAAATATATATGTATGGAATGGAGTTTGCAACTGAAAAGAAACTTTGTGTTCCCAACAAGCTAGGTGAAGGACGGCTTTCACACACACTTATCTCTCTGAACTGAGCAAGTGGAGAGACGTTCGTTCATCTAGCACCAAGGGAACGGTTTGCAGGAGACACTTTTTCTCTGCTTTCTCAGTCTGTTTCCTAGTGCCGGTTTGAAGTTCCTGCAGTTTTCACTGTAAAACCGAGTTGGAGCTTGTACCTCCCCATATATATGTATGGAATGGAGTTTGCAACTGAAAAGAAACTTTGTGTTCCAACAAGCTAGGTGAAGGACGGCTTTCACAACACACTTATCTCTCAGAACTGAGCAAGTGGAGAGACGTTCGTTCATCTAGCACCAAGGGAACGGGTTGCAGGAGACACTTTTTCTCTGCTTTCTCAGTCTGTTTCCTAGTGCCGGTTTGAAGTTCCTGCAGTTTTCAGTGTAAAACCGAGTTGGAGCTTCTACCTCCAATATATATGTATGGAATGGAGTTTGCAACTGAAAAGAAACTTTGTGTTCCCAACAAGCTAGGTGAAGGACGGCTTTCACACACACTTATCTCTCAGAACTGAGCAAGTGGAGAGACGTTCGTTCATCTAGCACCAAGGGAACGGGTTGCAGGAGACACTTTTTCTCTGCTTTCTCAGTCTGTTTCCTAGTGCCGGTTTGAAGTTCCTGCAGTTTTCACTGTAAAACCGAGTTGGAGCTTCTACCTCCAAATATATATGTATGGAATGGAGTTTGCAACTGAAAAGAAACTTTGTGTTCCCAACAAGCTAGGTGAAGGACGGCTTTCACACACACTTATCTCTCAGAACTGAGCAAGTGGAGAGACGTTCGTTCATCTAGCACCAAGGGAACGGGTTGCAGGAGACACTTTTTCTCTGCTTTCTCAGTCTGTTTCCTAGTGCCGGTTGAAGTTCCTGCAGTTTTCACTGTAAAACCGAGTTGTAGCTTCTACCTCCAAATATATATGTATGGAATGGAGTTTGCAACTGAAAAGAAACTTTGTGTTCCCAAAAAGCTAGGTGAAGGACGGCTTTCACACACACTTATCTCTCAGAACTGAGCAAGTGGAGAGACGTTCGTTCATCTAGCACCAAGGGAACGGGTTGCAGGAGACACTTTTTCTCTGCTTTCTCAGTCTGTTTCCTAGTGCCGGTTTGAAGTTCCTGCAGTTTTCACTGTAAAACCGAGTTGGAGCTTCTACCTCCAAATATATATGTATGGAATGGAGTTTGCAACTGAAAAGAAACTTTGTGTTCCCAACAAGCTAGGTGAAGGACGGCTTTCACACACACTTATCTCTCTGAACTGAGCAAGTGGAGAGACGTTCGTTCATCTAGCACCAAGGGAACGGGTTGCAGGAGACACTTTTTCTCTGCTTTCTCAGTCTGTTTCCTAGTGCCGGTTTGAAGTTCCTGCAGTTTTCACTGTAAAACCGAGTTGGAGCTTGTACCTCCCCATATATATGTATGGAATGGAGTTTGCAACTGAAAAGAAACTTTGTGTTCCCAACAAGCTAGGTGAAGGACGGCTTTCACACACACTTATCTCTCAGAACTGAGCAAGTGGAGAGACGTTCGTTCATCTAGCACCAAGGGAACGGGTTGCAGGAGACACTTTTTCTCTGCTTTCTCAGTCTGTTTCCTAGTGCCGGTTTGAAGTTCCTGCAGTTTTCACTGTAAAACCGAGTTGGAGCTTCTACCTCCAAATATATATGTATGGAATGGAGTTTGCAACTGAAAAGAAACTTTGTGTTCCCAACAAGCTAGGTGAAGGACGGCTTTCACACACACTTATCTCTCAGAACTGAGCAAGTGGAGAGACGTTCGTTCATCTAGCACCAAGGGAACGGGTTGCAGGAGACACTTTTTCTCTGCTTTCTCAGTCTGTTTCCTAGTGCCGGTTTGAAGTTCCTGCAGTTTTCACTGTAAAACCGAGTTGGAGCTTCTACCTCCAAATATATATGTATGGAATGGAGTTTGCAACTGAAAAGAAACTTTGTGTTCCCAACAAGCTAGGTGAAGGACGGCTTTCACACACACTTATCTCTCAGAACTGAGCAAGTGGAGAGACGTTCGTTCATCTAGCACCAAGGGAACGGGTTGCAGGAGACACTTTTTCTCTGCTTTCTCAGTCTGTTTCCTAGTGCTGGTTTGAAGTTCCTGCAGTTTTCACTGTAAAACCGAGTTGGAGCTTCTACCTCCAAATATATATGTATGGAATGGAGTTTGCAACTGAAAAGAAACTTTGTGTTCCCAACAAGCTAGGTGAAGGACGGCTTTCACACACACTTACCTCTCAGAACTGAGCAAGTGGAGAGACGTTCGTTCATCTAGCACCAAGGGAACGGGTTGCAGGAGACACTTTTTCTCTGCTTTCTCAGTCTGTTTCCTAGTGCCGGTTTGAAGTTCCTGCAGTTTTCACTGTAAAACCGAGTTGGAGCTTCTACCTCCAAATATATATGTATGGAATGGAGTTTGCAACTGAAAAGAAACTTTGTGTTCCCAACAAGCTAGGTGAAGGACGGCTTTCACACACACTTATCTCTCAGAACTGAGCAAGTGGAGAGACGTTCGTTCATCTAGCACCAAGGGAACGGGTTGCAGGAGACACTTTTTCTCTGCTTTCTCAGTCTGTTTCCTAGTGCCGGTTTGAAGTTCCTGCAGTTTTCACTGTAAAACCGAGTTGGAGCTTCTACCTCCAAATATATATGTATGGAATGGAGTTTGCAACTGAAAAGAAACTTTGTGTTCCCAACAAGCTAGGTGAAGGACGGCTTTCACACACACTTATCTCTCAGAACTGAGCAAGTGGAGAGACGTTCGTTCATCTAGCACCAAGGGAACGGGTTGCAGGAGACACTTTTTCTCTGCTTTCTCAGTCTGTTTCCTAGTGCCGGTTTGAAGTTCCTGCAGTTTTCACTGTAAAACCGAGTTGGAGCTAGTACCTCCCCATATATATGTATGGAATGGAGTTTGCAACTGAAAAGAAACTTTGTGTTCCCAACAAGCTAGGTGAAGGACGGCTTTCACACACACTTATCTCTCAGAACTGAGCAAGTGGAGAGACGTTCGTTCATCTAGCACCAAGGGAACGTGTTGCAGGAGACACTTTTTCTCTGCTTTCTCAGTCTGTTTCCTAGTGCCAGTTTGAAGTTCCTGCAGTTTTCACTGTAAAACCGAGTTGGAGCTTCTACCTCCAAATATATATGTATGGAATGGAGTTTGCAACTGAAAAGAAACTTTGTGTTCCAACAAGCTAGGTGAAGGACGGCTTTCACACACACTTATCTCTCAGAACTGAGCAAGTGGAGAGACGTTCGTTCATCTAGCACCAAGGGAACGGGTTGCAGGAGACACTTTTTCTCTGCTTTCTCAGTCTGTTTCCTAGTGCCGGTTTGAAGTTCCTGCAGTTTTCACTGTAAAACCGAGTTGGAGCTATTACCTCCCCGTATATATGTATGGAATGGAGTTTGCAACTGAAAAGAAACTTTGTGTTCCCAACAAGCTAGGTGAAGGACGGCTTTCACACACACTTATCTCTCAGAACTGAGCAAGTGGAGAGACGTTCGTTCATCTAGCACCAAGGGAACGGGTTGCAGGAGACACTTTTTCTCTGCTTTCTCAGTCTGTTTCCTAGTGCCGTTTGAAGTTCCTGCAGTTTTCACTGTAAAACCGAGTTGGAGCTTCTACCTCCAAATATATATGTATGGAATGGAGTTTGCAACTGAAAAGAAACTTTGTGTTCCAACAAGCTAGGTGAAGGACGGCTTTCACACACACTTATCTCTCAGAACTGAGCAAGTGGAGAGACGTTCGTTCATCTAGCACCAAGGGAACGGGTTGCAGGAGACACTTTTTCTCTGCTTTCTCAGTCTGTTTCCTAGTGCCGGTTTGAAGTTCCTGCAGTTTTCACTGTAAAACCGAGTTGGAGCTAGTACCTCCCCATATATATGTATGGAATGGAGTTTGCAACTGAAAAGAAACTTTGTGTTCCCAACAAGCTAGGTGAAGGACGGCTTTCACACACACTTATCTCTCAGAACTGAGCAAGTGGAGAGACGTTCGTTCATCTAGCACCAAGGGAACGGGTTGCAGGAGACACTTTTTCTCTGCTTTCTCAGTCTGTTTCCTAGTGCCGGTTTGAAGTTCCTGCAGTTTTCACTGTAAAACCGAGTTGGAGCTTGTACATCCCATATATATGTATGGAAAGGAGTTTGCAACTGAAAAGAAACTTTGTGTTCCCAACAAGCTAGGTGAAGGACGGCTTTCACACACACTTATCTCTCAGAACTGAGCAAGTGGAGAGACGTTCGTTCATCTAGCACCAAGGGAACGGGTTGCAGGAGACACTTTTTCTCTGCTTTCTCAGTCTGTTTCCTAGTGCCGGTTTGAAGTTCCTGCAGTTTTCACTGTAAAACCGAGTTGGAGCTTGTACATCCCAATATATATGTATGGAATGGAGTTTGCAACTGAAAAGAAACTTTGTGTTCCCAAAAAGCTAGGTGAAGGACGGCTTTCACACACACTTATCTCTCAGAACTGAGCAAGTGGAGAGACGTTCGTTCATCTAGCACCAAGGGAACGGGTTGCAGGAGACACTTTTTCTCTGCTTTCTCAGTCTGTTTCCTAGTGCCGGTTTGAAGTTCCTGCAGTTTTCACTGTCAAAACGAGTTGGAGCTAGTACCTCCCCATATATATGTATGGAATGGAGTTTGCAACTGAAAAGAAACTTTGTGTTCCAACAAGCTAGGTGAAGGACGGCTTTCACACACACTTATCTCTCAGAACTGAGCAAGTGGAGAGACGTTCGTTCATCTAGCACCAAGGGAACGGGTTGCAGGAGACACTTTTTCTCTGCTTTCTCAGTCTGTTTCCTAGTGCCGGTTTGAAGTTCCTGCAGTTTTCACTGTAAAACCGAGATGGAGCTTCTACCTCCAAATATATATGTATGGAATGGAGTTTGCAACTGAAAAGAAACTTTGTGTTCCAACAAGCTAGGTGAAGGACGGCTTTCACACACACTTATCTCTCAGAACTGAGCAAGTGGAGAGACGTTCGTTCATCTAGCACCAAGGGAACGGGTTGCAGGAGACACTATTTCTCTGCTTTCTCAGTCTGTTTCCTAGTGCCGGTTTGAAGTTCCTGCAGTTTACACTGTCAAACCGAGTTGGAGCTAGTACCTCCCCAAATATATGTATGGAATGGAGTTTGCAACTGAAAAGAAACTTTGTGTTCCCAACAAGCTAGGTGAAGGACGGCTTTCACACACACTTATCTCTCAGAACTGAGCAAGTGGAGAGACGTTCGTTCATCTAGCACCAAGGGAACGGGTTGCAGGAGACACTTTTTCTCTGCTTTCTCAGTCTGTTTCCTAGTGCCGGTTTGAAGTTCCTGCAGTTTTCACTGTAAAACCGAGTTGGAGCTTCTACCTCCAAATATATATGTATGGAATGGAGTTTGCAACTGAAAAGAAACTTTGTGTTCCCAACAAGCTAGGTGAAGGACGGCTTTCACACACACTTATCTCTCAGAACTGAGCAAGTGGAGAGACGTTCGTTCATCTAGCACCAAGGGAACGGGTTGCAGGAGACACTTTTTCTCTGCTTTCTCAGTCTGTTTCCTAGTGCCGGTTTGAAGTTCCTGCAGTTTTCACTGTAAAACCGAGTTGGAGCTAGTACCTCCCCATATATATGTATGGAATGGAGTTTGCAACTGAAAAGAGACTTTGTGTTAACAACAAGCTAGGTGAAGGACGGCTTTCACACACACTTATCTCTCAGAACTGAGCAAGTGGAGAGACGTTCGTTCATCTAGCACCAAGGGAACGGGTTGCAGGAGGCACTTTTTCTCTGCTTTCTCAGTCTGTTTCCTAGTGCCGGTTTGAAGTTCCTGCAGTTTCCAGTGTAAAACCGAGTTGGAGCTTCTACCTCCAAATATATATGTATGGAATGGAGTTTGCAACTGAAAAGAAACTTTGTGTTCCCAACAAGCTAGGTGAAGGACGGCTTTCACACACACTTATCTCTCAGAACTGAGCAAGTGGAGAGACGTTCGTTCATCTAGCACCAAGGGAACGGGTTGCAGGAGACACTTTTTCTCTGCTTTCTCAGTCTGTTTCCTAGTGCCGGTTTGAAGTTCCTGCAGTTTTCACTGTAAAACCGAGTTAGAGCTAGTACCTCCCCATATATATGTATGGAATGGAGTTTGCAACTGAAAAGAAACTTTGTGTTCCCAACAAGCTAGGTGAAGGACGGCTTTCACACACACATATCTCTCAGAACTGAGCAAGTGGAGAGACGTTCGTTCATCTAGCACCAAGGGAACGGGTTGCAGGAGACACTTTTTCTCTGCTTTCTCAGTCTGTTTCCTAGTGCCGTTTGAAGTTCCTGCAGTTTTCACTGTAAAACCGAGTTGGAGCTTCTACCTCCAAATATATATGTATGGAATGGAGTTTGCAACTGAAAAGGAACTTTGTGTTCCCAACAAGCTAGGTGAAGGACGGCTTTCACACACACTTATCTCTCAGAACTGAGCAAGTGGAGAGACGTTCGTTCATCTAGCACCAAGGGAACGGGTTGCAGGAGACACTTTTTCTCTGCTTTCTCAGTCTGTTTCCTAGTGCCGGTTTGAAGTTCCTGCAGTTTTCACTGTCAAAACGAGTTGGAGCTTGTACCTCCCCATATATATGTATGGAATGGAGTTTGCAACTGAAAAGGAACTTTGTGTTCCCAACAAGCTAGGTGAAGGACGGCTTTCACACACACTTATCTCTCAGAACTGAGCAAGTGGAGAGACGTTCGTTCATCTAGCACCAAGGGAACGGGTTGCAGGAGACACTTTTTCTCTGCTTTCTCAGTCTGTTTCCTAGTGCCGGTTTGAAGTTCCTGCAGTTTTCACTGTAAAACCGAGTTGGAGCTTCTACCTCCAAATATATATGTATGGAATGGAGTTTGCAACTGAAAAGGAAATTTGTGTTCCCAACAAGCTAGGTGAAGGACGGCTTTCACACACACTTATCTCTCAGAACTGAGCAAGTGGAGAGACGTTCGTTCATCTAGCACCAAGGGAACGGGTTGCAGGAGACACTTTTTCTCTGCTTTCTCAGTCTGTTTCCTAGTGCCGTTTGAAGTTCCTGCAGTTTTCACTGTAAAACCGAGTTGGAGCTAGTACCTCCCCATATATATGTATGGAATGGAGTTTGCAACTGAAAAGAGACTTTGTGTTAACAACAAGCTAGGTGAAGGACGGCTTTCACACACACTTATCTCTCAGAACTGAGCAAGTGGAGAGACGTTCGTTCATCTAGCACCAAGGGAACGGGTTGCAGGAGGCACTTTTTCTCTGCTTTCTCAGTCTGTTTCCTAGTGCCGGTTTGAAGTTCCTGCAGTTTCCAGTGTAAAACCGAGTTGGAGCTTCTACCTCCAAATATATATGTATGGAATGGAGTTTGCAACTGAAAAGAAACTTTGTGTTCCCAACAAGCTAGGTGAAGGACGGCTTTCACACACACTTATCTCTCAGAACTGAGCAAGTGGAGAGACGTTCGTTCATCTAGCACCAAGGGAACGGGTTGCAGGAGACACTTTTTCTCTGCTTTCTCAGTCTGTTTCCTAGTGCCGGTTTGAAGTTCCTGCAGTTTTCACTGTAAAACCGAGTTGGAGCTTCTACCTCCAAATATATATGTATGGAATGGAGTTTGCAACTGAAAAGAAACTTTGTGTTCCCAACAATCTAGGTGAAGGACGGCTTTCACACACACTTATCTCTCAGAACTGAGCAAGTGGAGAGACGTTCGTTCATCTAGCACGAAGGGAACGGGTTGCAGGAGGCACTTTTTCTCTGCTTTCTCAGTCTGTTTCCTAGTGCCGGTTTGAAGTTCCTGCAATTTTCACTGTAAAACCGAGTTGGAGCTTCTACCTCCAAATATATATGTATGGAATGGAGTTTGCAACTGAAAAGAAACTTTGTGTTCCCAAAAAGCTAGGTGAAGGACGGCTTTCACACACACACATCTCTCAGAACTGAGCAAGTGGAGAGACGTTCGTTCATCTAGCACCAAGGGAACGGGTTGCAGGTGACACTTTTTCTCTGCTTTCTCAGTCTGTTTCCTAGTGCCGGTTTGAAGTTCCTGCAGTTTTCACTGTAAAACCGAGTTGGAGCTTCTACCTCCAAATATATATGTATGGAATGGAGTTTGCAACTGAAAAGAAACTTTGTGTTCCCAAAAAGCTAGGTGAAGGACGGCATTCACACACACTTATCTCTCAGAACTGAGCAAGTGGAGAGACGTTCGTTCATCTAGCACCAAGGGAACGGGTTGCAGGAGACACTTTTTCTCTGCTTTCTCAGTCTGTTTCCTAGTGCCGGTTTGAAGTTCCTGCAGTTTTCACTGTCAAACCGAGTTGGAGCTTCTACCTCCAAATATATATGTATGGAATGGAGTTTGCAACTGAAAAGAAACTTTGTGTTCCCAACAAGCTAGGTGAAGGACGGCTTTCACACACACTTATCTCTCAGAACTGAGCAAGTGGAGAGACGTTCGTTCATCTAGCACCAAGGGAACGGGTTGCAGGAGACACTTTTTCTCTGCTTTCTCAGTCTGTTTCCTAGTGCCGGTTTGAAGTTCCTGCAGTTTTCACTGTAAAACCGAGTTGGAGCTTCTACCTCCAAATATATATGTATGGAATGGAGTTTGCAACTGAAAAGAAACTTTGTGTTCCCAACAAGCTAGGTGAAGGACGGCTTTCACACACACTTATCTCTCTGAACTGAGCAAGTGGAGAGACGTTCGTTCATCTAGCACCAAGGGAACGGGTTGCAGGAGACACTTTTTCTCTGCTTTCTCAGTCTGTTTCCTAGTGCCGGTTTGAAGTTCCTGCAGTTTTCACTGTAAAACCGAGTTGGAGCTTGTACCTCCCCATATATATGTATGGAATGGAGTTTGCAACTGAAAAGAAACTTTGTGTTCCCAACAAGCTAGGTGAAGGACGGCTTTCACACACACTTATCTCTCAGAACTGAGCAAGTGGAGAGACGTTCGTTCATCTAGCACCAAGGGAACGGGTTGCAGGAGACACTTTTTCTCTGCTTTCTCAGTCTGTTTCCTAGTGCCGGTTTGAAGTTCCTGCAGTTTTCAGTGTAAAACCGAGTTGGAGCTTCTACCTCCAAATATATATGTATGGAATGGAGTTTGCAACTGAAAAGAAACTTTGTGTTCCCAACAAGCTAGGTGAAGGACGGCTTTCACACACACTTATCTCTCAGAACTGAGCAAGTGGAGAGACGTTCGTTCATCTAGCACCAAGGGAACGGGTTGCAGGAGACACTTTTTCTCTGCTTTCTCAGTCTGTTTCCTAGTGCCGGTTTGAAGTTCCTGCAGTTTTCACTGTAAAACCGAGTTGGAGCTTCTACCTCCAAATATATATGTATGGAATGGAGTTTGCAACTGAAAAGAAACTTTGTGTTCCCAACAAGCTAGGTGAAGGACGGCTTTCACACACACTTATCTCTCAGAACTGAGCAAGTGGAGAGACGTTCGTTCATCTAGCACCAAGGGAACGGGTTGCAGGAGACACTTTTTCTCTGCTTTCTCAGTCTGTTTCCTAGTGCCGGTTTGAAGTTCCTGCAGTTTTCACTGTAAAACCGAGTTGTAGCTTCTACCTCCAAATATATATGTATGGAATGGAGTTTGCAACTGAAAAGAAACTTTGTGTTCCCAACAAGCTAGGTGAAGGACGGCTTTCACACACACTTATCTCTCAGAACTGAGCAAGTGGAGAGACGTTCGTTCATCTAGCACCAAGGGAACGGGTTGCAGGAGACACTTTTTCTCTGCTTTCTCAGTCTGTTTCCTAGTGCCGGTTTGAAGTTCCTGCAGTTTTCACTGTAAAACCGAGTTGGAGCTTCTACCTCCAAATATATATGTATGGAATGGAGTTTGCAACTGAAAAGAAACTTTGTGTTCCCAACAAGCTAGGTGAAGGACGGCTTTCACACACACTTATCTCTCAGAACTGAGCAAGTGGAGAGACGTTCGTTCATCTAGCACCAAGGGAACGGGTTGCAGGAGACACTTTTTCTCTGCTTTCTCAGTCTGTTTCCTAGTGCCGGTTTGAAGTTCCTGCAGTTTTCACTGTAAAACCGAGTTGGAGCTAGTACCTCCCCATATATATGTATGGAATGGAGTTTGCAACTGAAAAGAGACTTTGTGTTAACAACAAGCTAGGTGAAGGACGGCTTTCACACACACTTATCTCTCAGAACTGAGCAAGTGGAGAGACGTTCGTTCATCTAGCACCAAGGGAACGGGTTGCAGGAGGCACTTTTTCTCTGCTTTCTCAGTCTGTTTCCTAGTGCCGGTTTGAAGTTCCTGCAGTTTCCAGTGTAAAACCGAGTTGGAGCTTCTACCTCCAAATATATATGTATGGAATGGAGTTTGCAACTGAAAAGAAACTTTGTGTTCCCAACAAGCTAGGTGAAGGACGGCTTTCACACACACTTATCTCTCAGAACTGAGCAAGTGGAGAGACGTTCGTTCATCTAGCACCAAGGGAACGGGTTGCAGGAGACACTTTTTCTCTGCTTTCTCAGTCTGTTTCCTAGTGCCGGTTTGAAGTTCCTGCAGTTTTCACTGTAAAACCGAGTTGGAGCTAGTACCTCCCCATATATATGTATGGAATGGAGTTTGCAACTGAAAAGAAACTTTGTGTTCCCAACAAGCTAGGTGAAGGACGGCATTCACACACACTTATCTCTCAGAACTGAGCAAGTGGAGAGACGTTCGTTCATCTAGCACCAAGGGAACGGGTTGCAGGAGACACTTTTTCTCTGCTTTCTCAGTCTGTTTCCTAGTGCCGGTTTGAAGTTCCTGCAGTTTTCACTGTCAAACCGAGTTGGAGCTTCTACCTCCAAATATATATGTATGGAATGGAGTTTGCAACTGAAAAGAAACTTTGTGTTCCCAACAAGCTAGGTGAAGGACGGCTTTCACACACACTTATCTCTCAGAACTGAGCAAGTGGAGAGACGTTCGTTCATCTAGCACCAAGGGAACGGGTTGCAGGAGACACTTTTTCTCTGCTTTCTCAGTCTGTTTCCTAGTGCCGGTTTGAAGTTCCTGCAGTTTTCACTGTAAAACCGAGTTGGAGCTTCTACCTCCAAATATATATGTATGGAATGGAGTTTGCAACTGAAAAGAAACTTTGTGTTCCCAACAAGCTAGGTGAAGGACGGCTTTCACACACACTTATCTCTCAGAACTGAGCAAGTGGAGAGACGTTCGTTCATCTAGCACCAAGGGAACGGGTTGCAGGAGACACTTTTTCTCTGCTTTCTCAGTCTGTTTCCTAGTGCCGGTTTGAAGTTCCTGCAGTTTTCACTGTAAAACCGAGTTGGAGCTTGTACCTCCCCATATATATGTATGGAATGGAGTTTGCAACTGAAAAGAAACTTTGTGTTCCCAACAAGCTAGGTGAAGGACGGCTTTCACACACACTTATCTCTCAGAACTGAGCAAGTGGAGAGACGTTCGTTCATCTAGCACCAAGGGAACGGGTTGCAGGAGACACTTTTTCTCTGCTTTCTCAGTCTGTTTCCTAGTGCCGGTTTGAAGTTCCTGCAGTTTTCACTGTAAAACCGAGTTGGAGCTTCTACCTCCAAATATATATGTATGGAATGGAGTTTACAACTGAAAAGAAACTTTGTGTTCCCAACAAGCTAGGTGAAGGACGGCTTTCACACACACTTATCTCTCAGAACTGAGCAAGTGGAGAGACGTTCGTTCATCTAGCACCAAGGGAACGGGTTGCAGGAGACACTTTTTCTCTGCTTTCTCAGTCTGTTTCCTAGTGCCGGTTTGAAGTTCCTGCAGTTTTCACTGTAAAACCGAGTTGGAGCTTCTACCTCCAAATATATATGTATGGAATGGAGTTTGCAACTGAAAAGAAACTTTGTGTTCCCAACAAGCTAGGTGAAGGACGGCTTTCACACACACTTATCTCTCAGAACTGAGCAAGTGGAGAGACGTTCGTTCATCTAGCACCAAGGGAACGGGTTGCAGGAGACACTTTTTCTCTGCTTTCTCAGTCTGTTTCCTAGTGCCGGTTTGAAGTTCCTGCAGTTTTCACTGTAAAACCGAGTTGTAGCTTCTACCTCCAAATATATATGTATGGAATGGAGTTTGCAACTGAAAAGAAACTTTGTGTTCCCAACAAGCTAGGTGAAGGACGGCTTTCACACACACTTATCTCTCAGAACTGAGCAAGTGGAGAGACGTTCGTTCATCTAGCACCAAGGGAACGGGTTGCAGGAGACACTTTTTCTCTGCTTTCTCAGTCTGTTTCCTAGTGCCGGTTTGAAGTTCCTGCAGTTTTCACTGTAAAACCGAGTTGGAGCTTCTACCTCCAAATATATATGTATGGAATGGAGTTTGCAACTGAAAAGAAACTTTGTGTTCCCAACAAGCTAGGTGAAGGACGGCTTTCACACACACTTATCTCTCTGAACTGAGCAAGTGGAGAGACGTTCGTTCATCTAGCACCAAGGGAAAGGGTTGCAGGAGACACTTTTTCTCTGCTTTCTCAGTCTGTTTCCTAGTGCCGGTTTGAAGTTCCTGCAGTTTTCACTGTAAAACCGAGTTGGAGCTTGTACCTCCCCATATATATGTATGGAATGGAGTTTGCAACTGAAAAGAAACTTTGTGTTCCCAACAAGCTAGGTGAAGGACGGCTTTCACACACACTTATCTCTCAGAACTGAGCAAGTGGAGAGACGTTCGTTCATCTAGCACCAAGGGAACGGGTTGCAGGAGACACTTTTTCTCTGCTTTCTCAGTCTGTTTCCTAGTGCCGGTTTGAAGTTCCTGCAGTTTTCACTGTAAAACCGAGTTGGAGCTTCTACCTCCAAATATATATGTATGGAATGGAGTTTGCAACTGAAAAGAAACTTTGTGTTCCCAACAAGCTAGGTGAAGGACGGCTTTCACACACACTTATCTCTCAGAACTGAGCAAGTGGAGAGACGTTCGTTCATCTAGCACCAAGGGAACGGGTTGCAGGAGACACTTTTTCTCTGCTTTCTCAGTCTGTTTCCTAGTGCCGGTTTGAAGTTCCTGCAGTTTTCACTGTAAAACCGAGTTGGAGCTTCTACCTCCAAATATATATGTATGGAATGGAGTTTGCAACTGAAAAGAAACTTTGTGTTCCCAACAAGCTAGGTGAAGGACGGCTTTCACACACACTTATCTCTCAGAACTGAGCAAGTGGAGAGACGTTCGTTCATCTAGCACCAAGGGAACGGGTTGCAGGAGACACTTTTTCTCTGCTTTCTCAGTCTGTTTCCTAGTGCCGGTTTGAAGTTCCTGCAGTTTTCACTGTAAAACCGAGTTGGAGCTTCTACCTCCAAATATATATGTATGGAATGGAGTTTGCAACTGAAAAGAAACTTTGTGTTCCCAACAAGCTAGGTGAAGGACGGCTTTCACACACACTTACCTCTCAGAACTGAGCAAGTGGAGAGACGTTCGTTCATCTAGCACCAAGGGAACGGGTTGCAGGAGACACTTTTTCTCTGCTTTCTCAGTCTGTTTCCTAGTGCCGGTTTGAAGTTCCTGCAGTTTTCACTGTAAAACCGAGTTGGAGCTTCTACCTCCAAATATATATGTATGGAATGGAGTTTGCAACTGAAAAGAAACTTTGTGTTCCCAACAAGCTAGGTGAAGGACGGCTTTCACACACACTTATCTCTCAGAACTGAGCAAGTGGAGAGACGTTCGTTCATCTAGCACCAAGGGAACGGGTTGCAGGAGACACTTTTTCTCTGCTTTCTCAGTCTGTTTCCTAGTGCCGGTTTGAAGTTCCTGCAGTTTTCACTGTAAAACCGAGTTGGAGCTTCTACCTCCAAATATATATGTATGGAATGGAGTTTGCAACTGAAAAGAAACTTTGTGTTCCCAACAAGCTAGGTGAAGGACGGCTTTCACACACACTTATCTCTCAGAACTGAGCAAGTGGAGAGACGTTCGTTCATCTAGCACCAAGGGAACGGGTTGCAGGAGACACTTTTTCTCTGCTTTCTCAGTCTGTTTCCTAGTGCCGGTTTGAAGTTCCTGCAGTTTTCACTGTCAAACCGAGTTGGAGCTAGTACCTCCCCATATATATGTATGGAATGGAGTTTGCAACTGAAAAGAAACTTTGTGTTCCCAACAAGCTAGGTGAAGGACGGCTTTCACACACACTTATCTCTCAGAACTGAGCAAGTGGAGAGACGTTCGTTCATCTAGAACCAAGGGAACGTGTTGCAGGAGACACTTTTTCTCTGCTTTCTCAGTCTGTTTCCTAGTGCCAGTTTGAAGTTCCTGCAGTTTTCACTGTAAAACCGAGTTGGAGCTTCTACCTCCAAATATATATGTATGGAATGGAGTTTGCAACTGAAAAGAAACTTTGTGTTCCCAACAAGCTAGGTGAAGGACGGCTTTCACACACACTTATCTCTCAGAACTGAGCAAGTGGAGAGACGTTCGTTCATCTAGCACCAAGGGAACGGGTTGCAGGAGACACTTTTTCTCTGCTATCTCAGTCTGTTTCCTAGTGCCGGTTTGAAGTTCCTGCAGTTTTCACTGTAAAACCGAGTTGGAGCTATTACCTCCCCGTATATATGTATGGAATGGAGTTTGCAACTGAAAAGAAACTTTGTGTTCCCAACAAGCTAGGTGAAGGACGGCTTTCACACACACTTATCTCTCAGAACTGAGCAAGTGGAGAGACGTTCGTTCATCTAGCACCAAGGGAACGGGTTGCAGGAGACACTTTTTCTCTGCTTTCTCAGTCTGTTTCCTAGTGCCGGTTTGAAGTTCCTGCAGTTTTCACTGTAAAACCGAGTTGGAGCTTCTACCTCCAAATATATATGTATGGAATGGAGTTTGCAACTGAAAAGAAACTTTGTGTTCCCAAAAAGCTAGGTGAAGGACGGCTTTCACACACACTTATCTCTCAGAACTGAGCAAGTGGAGAGACGTTCGTTCATCTAGCACCAAGGGAACGGGTTGCAGGAGACACTTTTTCTCTGCTTTCTCAGTCTGTTTCCTAGTGCCGGTTTGAAGTTCCTGCAGTTTTCACTGTAAAACCGAGTTGGAGCTAGTACCTCCCCATATATATGTATGGAATGGAGTTTGCAACTGAAAAGAAACTTTGTGTTCCCAACAAGCTAGGTGAAGGACGGCTTTCACACACACTTATCTCTCAGAACTGAGCAAGTGGAGAGACGTTCGTTCATCTAGCACCAAGGGAACGGGTTGCAGGAGACACTTTTTCTCTGCTTTCTCAGTCTGTTTCCTAGTGCCGGTTTGAAGTTCCTGCAGTTTTCACTGTAAAACCGAGTTGGAGCTTGTACATTCCCATATATATGTATGGAATGGAGTTTGCAACTGAAAAGAAACTTTGTGTTCCCAACAAGCTAGGTGAAGGACGGCTTTCACACACACTTATCTCTCAGAACTGAGCAAGTGGAGGGACGTTCGTTCATCTAGCACCAAGGGAACGGGTTGCAGGAGACACTTTTTCTCTGCTTTCTCAGTCTGTTTCCTAGTGCCGGTTTGAAGTTCCTGCAGTTTTCACTGTAAAACCGAGTTGGAGCTTGTACATCCCCATATATATGTATGGAATGGAGTTTGCAACTGAAAAGAAACTTTGTGTTCCCAAAAAGCTAGGTGAAGGACGGCTTTCACACACACTTATCTCTCAGAACTGAGCAAGTGGAGAGACGTTCGTTCATCTAGCACCAAGGGAACGGGTTGCAGGAGACACTTTTTCTCTGCTTTCTCAGTCTGTTTCCTAGTGCCGGTTTGAAGTTCCTGCAGTTTTCACTGTCAAAACGAGTTGGAGCTAGTACCTCCCCATATATATGTATGGAATGGAGTTTGCAACTGAAAAGAAACTTTGTGTTCCCAACAAGCTAGGTGAAGGACGGGATTCACACACACTTATCTCTCAGAACTGAGCAAGTGGAGAAACGTTCGTTCATCTAGAACCAAGGGAACGGGTTGAAGGAGACACTTTTTCTCTGCTTTCTCAGTCTGTTTCCTAGTGCCAGTTTGAAGTTCCTGCAGTTTTCACTATAAAACCGAGTTGGAGCTTCTACCTCCAAATATATATGTATGGAATGGAGTTTGCAACTGAAAAGAAACTTTGTGTTCCCAACAAGCTAGGTGAAGGACGGCTTTCACACACACTTATCTCTCAGAACTGAGCAAGTGGAGAGACGTTCGTTAATCTAGCACCAAGGGAACGGGTTGCAGGAGACACTTTTTCTCTGCTTTCTCAGTCTGTTTCCTAGTGCCGGTTTGAAGTTCCTGCAGTTTTCACTGTAAAACCGAGTTGGAGCTAGTACCTCCCCATATATATGTATGGAATGGAGTTTGCAACTGAAAAGAAACTTTGTGTTCCCAACAAGCTAGGTGAAGGACGGCTTTCACACACACTTATCTCTCAGAACTGAGCAAGTGGAGAGACGTTCGTTCATCTAGCACCAAGGGAACGGGTTGCAGGAGACACTTTTTCTCTGCTTTCTCAGTCTGTTTCCTAGTGCCGGTTTGAAGTTCCTGCAGTTTTCACTGTAAAACCGAGTTGGAGCTTCTACCTCCAAATATATATGTATGGAATGGAGTTTGCAACTGAAAAGAAACTTTGTGTTCCCAACAAGCTAGGTGAAGGACGGCTTTCACACACACTTATCTCTCAGAACTGAGCAAGTGGAGAGACGTTCGTTCATCTAGCACCAAGGGAACGGGTTGCAGGAGACACTTTTTCTCTGCTTTCTCAGTCTGTTTCCTAGTGCCGGTTTGAAGTTCCTGCAGTTTTCACTGTAAAACCGAGTTGGAGCTAGTACCTCCCCATATATATGTATGGAATGGAGTTTGCAACTGAAAAGAAACTTTGTGTTCCCAAAAAGCTAGGTGAAGGACGGCTTTCACACACACACATCTCTCAGAACTGAGCAAGTGGAGAGACTTTCGTTCATCTAGCACCAAGGGAACGGGTTGCAGGAGACACGTTTTCTCTGCTTTCTCAGTCTGTTTCCTAGTGCCGGTTTGAAGTTCCTGCAGTTTTCACTGTAAAACCGAGTTGGAGCTAGTACCTCCCCATATATATGTATGGAATGGAGTTTGCAACTGAAAAGAAACTTTGTGTTCCCAACAAGCTAGGTGAAGGACGGGTTTCACACACACTTATCTCTCAGAACTGAGCAAGTGGAGAAACGTTCGTTCATCTAGAACCAAGGGAACGGGTTGAAGGAGACACTTTTTCTCTGCTTTCTCAGTCTGTTTCCTAGTGCCAGTTTGAAGTTCCTGCAGTTTTCACTGTAAAACCGAGTTGGAGCTTCTACCTCCAAATATATATGTATGGAATGGAGTTTGCAACTGAAAAGAAACTTTGTGTTCCCAACAAGCTAGGTGAAGGACGGCTTTCACACACACTTATCTCTCAGAACTGAGCAAGTGGAGAGACGTTCGTTCATCTAGCACCAAGGGAACGGGTTGCAGGAGGCACTTTTTCTCTGCTTTCTCAGTCTGTTTCCTAGTGCCGGTTTGAAGTTCCTGCAGTTTTCACTGTAAAACCGAGTTGGAGCTAGTACCTCCCCATATATATGTATGGAATGGAGTTTGCAACTGAAAAGAGTATTTGTGTTCCCAACAAGCTAGGTGAAGGACGGCTTTCACACACACTTATCTCTCAGAACTGAGCAAGTGGAGAGACGTTCGTTAATCTAGCACCAAGGGAACGGGTTGCAGGAGACACTTTTTCTCTGCTTTCTCAGTCTGTTTCCTAGTGCCGGTTTGAAGTTCCTGCAGTTTTCACTGTAAAACCGAGTTGGAGCTTCTACCTCCAAATATATATGTATGGAATGGAGTTTGCAACTGAAAAGAAACTTTGTGTTCCCAACAAGCTAGGTGAAGGACGGCTTTCACACACACTTATCTCTCAGAACTGAGCAAGTGGAGAGACGTTCTTTCATCTAGCACAAAGGGAACGGGTTGCAGGAGACACTTTTTCTCTGCTTTCTCAGTCTGTTTCCTAGTGCCGGTTTGAAGTTCCTGCAGTTTTCACTGTAAAACCGAGTTGGAGCTTGTACATCCCCATATATATGTATGGAATGGAGTTTGCAACTGAAAAGAAACTTTGTGTTCCCAAAAAGCTAGGTGAAGGACGGCTTTCACACACACTTATCTCTCAGAACTGAGCAAGTGGAGAGACGTTCGTTCATCTAGCACCAAGGGAACGGGTTGCAGGAGACACTTTTTCTCTGCTTTCTCAGTCTGTTTCCTAGTGCCGGTTTGAAGTTCCTGCAGTTTTCACTGTAAAACCGAGTTGGAGCTAGTACCTCCCCATATATATGTATGGAATGGGGTTTGCAACTGAAAAGTAACTTTGTGTTCCCAACAAGCTAGGTGAAGGACGGCTTTCACACACACTTATCTCTCAGAACTGAGCAAGTGGAGAGACGTTCGTTCATCTAGCACCAAGGGAACGGGTTGCAGGAGACACTTTTTCTCTGCTTTCTCAGTCTGTTTCCTAGTGCCGGTTTGAAGTTCCTGCAGTTTTCACTGTAAAACCGAGTTGGAGCTTCTACCTCCAAATATATATGTATGGAATGGAGTTTGCAACTGAAAAGAAACTTTGTGTTCCCAACAAGCTAGGTGAAGGACGGCTTTCACACACACTTATCTCTCAGAACTGAGCAAGTGGAGAGACGTTCGTTCATCTAGCACCAAGGGAACGGGTTGCAGGAGACACTTTTTCTCTGCTTTCTCAGTCTGTTTCCTAGTGCCGGTTTGAAGTTCCTGCAGTTTTCACTGTAAAACCGAGTTGGAGCTTCTACCTCCAAATATATATGTATGGAATGGAGTTTGCAACTGAAAAGAAACTTTGTGTTCCCAACAAGCTAGGTGAAGGACGGCTTTCACACACACTTATCTCTCAGAACTGAGCAAGTGGAGAGACGTTCGTTCATCTAGCACCAAGGGAACGGGTTGCAGGAGACACTTTTTCTCTGCTTTCTCAGTCTGTTTCCTAGTGCCGGTTTGAAGTTCCTGCAGTTTTCACTGTAAAACCGAGTTGGAGCTTCTACCTCCAAATATATATGTATGGAATGGAGTTTGCAACTGAAAAGAAACTTTGTGTTCCCAAAAAGCTAGGTGAAGGACGGCTTTCACACACACTTATCTCTCAGAACTGAGCAAGTGGAGAGACGTTCGTTCATCTAGCACCAAGGGAACGGGATGCAGGAGACACTTTTTCTCTGCTTTCTCAGTCTGTTTCCTAGTGCCGGTTTGAAGTTCCTGCAGTTTTCACTGTAAAACCGAGTTGGAACTAGTACCTCCCCGTATATATGTATGGAATGGAGTTTGCAACTGAAAAGAAACTTTGTGTTCCCAACAAGCTAGGTGAAGGACGGCTTTCACACACACTTATCTTTCAGAACTGAGCAAGTGGAGAGACGTTCGTTCATCTAGCACCAAGGGAAAGGGTTGCAGGAGACACTTTTTCTCTGCTTTCTCAGTCTGTTTCCTAGTGCCGGTTTGAAGTTCCTGCATTTTTCACTGTAAAACCGAGTTGGAGCTAGTACCTCCCCATATGTATGTATGGAATGGAGTTTGCAACTGAAAAGAAACTTTGTGTTCCCAACAAGCTAGGTGAAGGACGGCTTTCACACACACTTATCTCTCAGAACTGAGCAAGTGGAGAGACGTTCGTTCATCTAGCACCAAGGGAACGGGTTGCAGGAGACACTTTTTCTCTGCTTTCTCAGTCTGTTTCCTAGTGCCGGTTTGAAGTTCCTGCAGTTTTCACTGTAAAACCGAGTTGGAGCTAGTACCTCCCCATATATATGTATGGAATGGAGTTTGCAACTGAAAAGAAACTTTGTGTTCCCAACAAGCTAGGTGAAGGACGGCTTTCACACACACTTATCTCTCAGAACTGAGCAAGTGGAGAGACGTTCGTTCATCTAGCACCAAGGGAACGGGTTGCAGGGGACACTTTTTCTCTGCTTTCTCAGTCTGTTTCCTAGTGCCGGTTTGAAGTTCCTGCAGTTTTCACTGTAAAACCGAGTTGGAGCTAGTACCTCCCCATATATATGTATGGAATGGAGTTTGCAACTGAAAAGAATATTTGTGTTCCCAACAAGCTAGGTGAAGGACGGCTTTCACACACACTTATCTCTCAGAACTGAGCAAGTGGAGAGACGTTCGTTCATCTAGCACCAAGGGAACGGGTTGCAGGAGGCACTTTTTCTCTGCTTTCTCAGTCTGTTTCCTAGTGCCGGTTTGAAGTTCCTGCAGTTTTCACTGTAAAACCGAGTTGGAGCTAGTACCTCCCCATATATATGTATGGAATGGAGTTTGCAACTGAAAAGAAACTTTGTGTTCCCAACAAGCTAGGTGAAGGACGGCTTTCACACACACTTATCTCTCAGAACTGAGCAAGTGGAGAGACGTTCTTTCATCTAGCACAAAGGGAACGGGTTGCAGGAGACACTTTTTCTCTGCTTTCTCAGTCTGTTTCCTAGTGCCGGTTTGAAGTTCCTGCAGTTTTCACTGTAAAACCGAGTTGGAGCTTGTACATCCCCATATATATGTATGGAATGGAGTTTGCAACTGAAAAGAAACTTTGTGTTCCCAAAAAGCTAGGTGAAGGACGGCTTTCACACACAGTTATCTCTCAGAACTGAGCAAGTGGAGAGACGTTCGTTCATCTAGCACCAAGGGAACGGGTTGCAGGAGACACTTTTTCTCTGCTTTCTCAGTCTGTTTCCTAGTGCCGGTTTGAAGTTCCTGCAGTTTTCACTGTAAAACCGAGTTGGAGCTAGTACCTCCCCATATATATGTATGGAATGGAGTTTGCAACTGAAAAGTAACTTTGTGTTCCCAACAAGCTAGGTGAAGGACGGCTTTCACACACACTTATCTCTCAGAACTGAGCAAGTGGAGAGACGTTCGTTCATCTAGCACCAAGGGAACGGGTTGCAGGAGACACTTTTTCTCTGCTTTCTCAGTCTGTTTCCTAGTGCCGGTTTGAAGTTCCTGCAGTTTTCACTGTAAAACCGAGTTGGAGCTTCTACCTCCAAATATATATGTATGGAATGGAGTTTGCAACTGAAAAGAAACTTTGTGTTCCCAACAAGCTAGGTGAAGGACGGCTTTCACACACACTTATCTCTCAGAACTGAGCAAGTGGAGAGACGTTCGTTCATCTAGCACCAAGGGAACGGGTTGCAGGAGACACTTTTTCTCTGCTTTCTCAGTCTGTTTCCTACTGCCGGTTTGAAGTTCCTGCAGTTTTCACTGTCAAACCGAGTTGGAGCTAGTACCTCCCCATATATATGTATGGAATGGAGTTTGCAACTGAAAAGAAACTTTGTGTTCCCAACAAGCTAGGTGAAGGACGGCTTTCACACACACTTATCTCTCAGAACTGAGCAAGTGGAGAGACGTTCGTTCATCTAGAACCAAGGGAACGTGTTGCAGGAGACACTTTTTCTCTGCTTTCTCAGTCTGTTTCCTAGTGCCAGTTTGAAGTTCCTGCAGTTTTCACTGTAAAACCGAGTTGGAGCTTCTACCTCCAAATATATATGTATGGAATGGAGTTTGCAACTGAAAAGAAACTTTGTGTTCCCAACAAGCTAGGTGAAGGACGGCTTTCACACACACTTATCTCTCAGAACTGAGCAAGTGGAGAGACGTTCGTTCATCTAGCACCAAGGGAACGGGTTGCAGGAGACACTTTTTCTCTGCTATCTCAGTCTGTTTCCTAGTGCCGGTTTGAAGTTCCTGCAGTTTTCACTGTAAAACCGAGTTGGAGCTATTACCTCCCCGTATATATGTATGGAATGGAGTTTGCAACTGAAAAGAAACTTTGTGTTCCCAACAAGCTAGGTGAAGGACGGCTTTCACACACACTTATCTCTCAGAACTGAGCAAGTGGAGAGACGTTCGTTCATCTAGCACCAAGGGAACGGGTTGCAGGAGACACTTTTTCTCTGCTTTCTCAGTCTGTTTCCTAGTGCCGGTTTGAAGTTCCTGCAGTTTTCACTGTAAAACCGAGTTGGAGCTTCTACCTCCAAATATATATGTATGGAATGGAGTTTGCAACTGAAAAGAAACTTTGTGTTCCCAACAAGCTAGGTGAAGGACGGCTTTCACACACACTTATCTCTCAGAACTGAGCAAGTGGAGAGACGTTCGTTCATCTAGCACCAAGGGAACGGGTTGCAGGAGACACTTTTTCTCTGCTTTCTCAGTCTGTTTCCTAGTGCCGGTTTGAAGTTCCTGCAGTTTTCACTGTAAAACCGAGTTGGAGCTAGTACCTCCCCATATATATGTATGGAATGGAGTTTGCAACTGAAAAGAAACTTTGTGTTCCCAACAAGCTAGGTGAAGGACGGCTTTCACACACACTTATCTCTCAGAACTGAGCAAGTGGAGAGACGTTCGTTCATCTAGCACCAAGGGAACGGGTTGCAGGAGACACTTTTTCTCTGCTTTCTCAGTCTGTTTCCTAGTGCCGGTTTGAAGTTCCTGCAGTTTTCACTGTAAAACCGAGTTGGAGCTTGTACATTCCCATATATATGTATGGAATGGAGTTTGCAACTGAAAAGAAACTTTGTGTTCCCAACAAGCTAGGTGAAGGACGGCTTTCACACACACTTATCTCTCAGAACTGAGCAAGTGGAGAGACGTTCGTTCATCTAGCACCAAGGGAACGGGTTGCAGGAGACACTTTTTCTCTGCTTTCTCAGTCTGTTTCCTAGTGCCGGTTTGAAGTTCCTGCAGTTTTCACTGTAAAACCGTGTTGGAGCTTGTACATCCCCATATATATGTATGGAATGGAGTTTGCAACTGAAAAGAAACTTTGTGTTCCCAAAAAGCTAGGTGAAGGACGGCTTTCACACACACTTATCTCTCAGAACTGAGCAAGTGGAGAGACGTTCGTTCATCTAGCACCAAGGGAACGGGTTGCAGGAGACACTTTTTCTCTGCTTTCTCAGTCTGTTTCCTAGTGCCGGTTTGAAGTTCCTGCAGTTTTCACTGTCAAAACGAGTTGGAGCTAGTACCTCCCCATATATATGTATGGAATGGAGTTTGCAACTGAAAAGAAACTTTGTGTTCCCAACAAGCTAGGTGAAGGACGGGTTTCACACACACTTATCTCTCAGAACTGAGCAAGTGGAGAAACGTTCGTTCATCTAGAACCAAGGGAACGGGTTGAAGGAGACACTTTTTCTCTGCTTTCTCAGTCTGTTTCCTAGTGCCAGTTTGAAGTTCCTGCAGTTTTCACTATAAAACCGAGTTGGAGCTTCTACCTCCAAATATATATGTATGGAATGGAGTTTGCAACTGAAAAGAAACTTTGTGTTCCCAACAAGCTAGGTGAAGGACGGCTTTCACACACACTTATCTCTCAGAACTGAGCAAGTGGAGAGACGTTCGTTAATCTAGCACCAAGGGAACGGGTTGCAGGAGACACTTTTTCTCTGCTTTCTCAGTCTGTTTCCTAGTGCCGGTTTGAAGTTCCTGCAGTTTTCACTGTAAAACCGAGTTGGAGCTAGTACCTCCCCATATATATGTATGGAATGGAGTTTGCAACTGAAAAGAAACTTTGTGTTCCCAACAAGCTAGGTGAAGGACGGCTTTCACACACACTTATCTCTCAGAACTGAGCAAGTGGAGAGACGTTCGTTCATCTAGCACCAAGGGAACGGGTTGCAGGAGACACTTTTTCTCTGCTTTCTCAGTCTGTTTCCTAGTGCCGGTTTGAAGTTCCTGCAGTTTTCACTGTAAAACCGAGTTGGAGCTTCTACCTCCAAATATATATGTATGGAATGGAGTTTGCAACTGAAAAGAAACTTTGTGTTCCCAACAAGCTAGGTGAAGGACGGCTTTCACACACACTTATCTCTCAGAACTGAGCAAGTGGAGAGACGTTCGTTCATCTAGCACCAAGGGAACGGGTTGCAGGAGACACTTTTTCTCTGCTTTCTCAGTCTGTTTCCTAGTGCCGGTTTGAAGTTCCTGCAGTTTTCACTGTAAAACCGAGTTGGAGCTTCTACCTCCAAATATATATGTATGGAATGGAGTTTGCAACTGAAAAGAAACTTTGTGTTCCCAACAAGCTAGGTGAAGGACGGCTTTCACACACACTTATCTCTCAGAACTGAGCAAGTGGAGAGACGTTCGTTCATCTAGCACCAAGGGAACGGGTTGCAGGAGACACTTTTTCTCTGCTTTCTCAGTCTGTTTCCTAGTGCCGGTTTGAAGTTCCTGCAGTTTTCACTGTAAAACCGAGTTGGAGCTTCTACCTCCAAATATATATGTATGGAATGGAGTTTGCAACTGAAAAGAAACTTTGTGTCCCCAAAAAGCTAGGTGAAGGACGGCTTTCACACACACTTATCTCTCAGAACTGAGCAAGTTTAGAGACGTTCGTTCATCTAGCACCAAGGGAACGGGTTGCAGGAGACACTTTTTCTCTGCTTTCTCAGTCTGTTTCCTAGTGCCGGTTTGAAGTTCCTGCAGTTTTCACTGTAAAACCGAGTTGGAACTAGTACCTCCCCGTATATATGTATGGAATGGAGTTTGCAACTGAAAAGAAACTTTGTGTTCCCAACAAGCTAGGTGAAGGACGGCTTTCACACACACTTATCTTTCAGAACAGAGCAAGTGGAGAGACGTTCGTTCATCTAGCACCAAGGGAAAGGGTTGCAGGAGACACTTTTTCTCTGCTTTCTCAGTCTGTTTCCTAGTGCCGGTTTGAAGTTCCTGCAGTTTTCACTGTAAAACCGAGTTGGAGCTAGTACCTCCCCATATGTATGTATGGAATGGAGTTTGCAACTGAAAAGAAACTTTGTGTTCCCAACAAGCTAGGTGAAGGACGGCTTTCACACACACTTATCTCTCAGAACTGAGCAAGTGGAGAGACGTTCGTTCATCTAGCACCAAGGGAACGGGTTGCAGGAGACACTTTTTCTCTGCTTTCTCAGTCTGTTTCCTAGTGCCGGTTTGAAGTTCCTGCAGTTTTCACTGTAAAACCGAGTTGGAGCTAGTACCTCCCCATATATATGTATGGAATGGAGTTTGCAACTGAAAAGAAACTTTGTGTTCCCAACAAGCTAGGTGAAGGACGGCTTTCACACACACTTATCTCTCAGAACTGAGCAAGTGGAGAGACGTTCGTTCATCTAGCACCAAGGGAACGGGTTGCAGGGGACACTTTTTCTCTGCTTTCTCAGTCTGTTTCCTAGTGCCGGTTTGAAGTTCCTGCAGTTTTCACTGTAAAACCGAGTTGGAGCTAGTACCTCCCCATATATATGTATGGAATGGAGTTTGCAACTGAAAAGAATATTTGTGTTCCCAACAAGCTAGGTGAAGGACGGCTTTCACACACACTTATCTCTCAGAACTGAGCAAGTGGAGAGACGTTCGTTCATCTAGCACCAAGGGAACGGGTTGCAGGAGGCACTTTTTCTCTGCTTTCTCAGTCTGTTTCCTAGTGCCGGTTTGAAGTTCCTGCAGTTTTCACTGTAAAACCGAGTTGGAGCTAGTACCTCCCCATATATATGTATGGAATGGAGTTTGCAACTGAAAAGTAACTTTGTGTTCCCAACAAGCTAGGTGAAGGACGGCTTTCACACACACTTATCTCTCAGAACTGAGCAAGTGGAGAGACGTTCGTTCATCTAGCACCAAGGGAACGGGTTGCAGGAGACACTTTTTCTCTGCTTTCTCAGTCTGTTTCCTAGTGCCGGTTTGAAGTTCCTGCAGTTTTCACTGTAAAACCGAGTTGGAGCTTCTACCTCCAAATATATATGTATGGAATGGAGTTTGCAACTGAAAAGAAACTTTGTGTTCCCAACAAGCTAGGTGAAGGACGGCTTTCACACACACTTATCTCTCAGAACTGAGCAAGTGGAGAGACGTTCGTTCATCTAGCACCAAGGGAACGGGTTGCAGGAGACACTTTTTCTCTGCTTTCTCAGTCTGTTTCCTAGTGCCGGTTTGAAGTTCCTGCAGTTTTCACTGTAAAACCGAGTTGGAGCTTCTACCTCCAAATATATATGTATGGAATGGAGTTTGCAACTGCAAAGAAACTTTGTGTTCCCAACAAGCTAGGTGAAGGACGGCTTTCACACACACTTATCTCTCAGAACTGAGCAAGTGGAGAGACGTTCGTTCATCTAGCACCAAGGGAACGGGTTGCAGGAGACACTTTTTCTCTGCTTTCTCAGTCTGTTTCCTAGTGCCGGTTTGAAGTTCCTGCAGTTTTCACTGTAAAACCGAGTTGGAACTAGTACCTCCCCGTATATATGTATGGAATGGAGTTTGCAACTGAAAAGAAACTTTGTGTTCCCAACAAGCTAGGTGAAGGACGGCTTTCACACACACTTATCTTTCAGAACTGAGCAAGTGGAGAGACGTTCGTTCATCTAGCACCAAGGGAAAGGGTTGCAGGAGACACTTTTTCTCTGCTTTCTCAGTCTGTTTCCTAGTGCCGGTTTGAAGTTCCTGCAGTTTTCACTGTAAAACCGAGTTGGAGCTAGTACCTCCCCATATGTATGTATGGAATGGAGTTTGCAACTGAAAAGAAACTTTGTGTTCCCAACAAGCTAGGTGAAGGACGGCTTTCACACACACTTATCTCTCAGAACTGAGCAAGTGGAGAGACGTTCGTTCATCTAGCACCAAGGGAACGGGTTGCAGGAGACACTTTTTCTCTGCTTTCTCAGTCTGTTTCCTAGTGCCGGTTTGAAGTTCCTGCAGTTTTCACTGTAAAACCGAGTTGGAGCTAGTACCTCCCCATATATATGTATGGAATGGAGTTTGCAACTGAAAAGAAACTTTGTGTTCCCAACAAGCTAGGTGAAGGACGGCTTTCACACACACTTATCTCTCAGAACTGAGCAAGTGGAGAGACGTTCGTTCATCTAGCACCAAGGGAACGGGTTGCAGGAGACACTTTTTCTCTGCTTTCTCAGTCTGTTTCCTAGTGCCGGTTTGAAGTTCCTGCAGTTTTCACTGTAAAACAGAGTTGGAGCTAGTACCTCCCCATATATATGTATGGAATGGAGTTTGCAACTGAAAAGAATATTTGTGTTCCCAACAAGCTAGGTGAAGGACGGCTTTCACACACACATATCTCTCAGAACTGAGCAAGTGGAGAGACGTTCGTTCATCTAGCACCAAGGGAACGGGTTGCAGGAGGCACTTTTTCTCTGCTTTCTCAGTCTGTTTCCTAGTGCCGGTTTGAAGTTCCTGCAGTTTTCACTGTAAAACCGAGTTGGAGCTAGTACCTCCCCATATATATGTATGGAATGGAGTTTGCAACTGAAAAGAAACTTTGTGTTCCCAACAAGCTAGGTGAAGGACGGCTTTCACACACACTTATCTCTCAGAACTGAGCAAGTGGAGAGACGTTCGTTCATCTAGCACCAAGAGAACGGGTTGCAGGAGACAGTTTTTCTCTGCTTTCTCAGTCTGTTTCCTAGTGCCGGTTTGAAGTTCCTGCAGTTTTCACTGTAAAACCGAGTTGGAGCTTCTACCTCCAAATATATATGTATGGAATGGAGTTTGCAACTGAAAAGAAACTTTGTGTTCCCAACAAGCTAGGTGAAGGACGGCTTTCACACACACTTATCTCTCAGAACTGAGCAAGTGGAGAGACGTTCTTTCATCTAGCACAAAGGGAACGGGTTGCAGGAGACACTTTTTCTCTGCTTTCTCAGTCTGTTTCCTAGTGCCGGTTTGAAGTTCCTGCAGTTTTCACTGTAAAACCGAGTTGGAGCTTGTACATCCCCATATATATGTATGGAATGGAGTTTGCAACTGAAAAGAAACTTTGTGTTCCCAAAAAGCTAGGTGAAGGACGGCTTTCACACACACTTATCTCTCAGAACTGAGCAAGTGGAGAGACGTTCGTTCATCTAGCACCAAGGGAACGGGTTGCAGGAGACACTTTTTCTCTGCTTTCTCAGTCTGTTTCCTAGTGCCGGTTTGAAGTTCCTGCAGTTTTCACTGTAAAACCGAGTTGGAGCTAGTACCTCCCCATATATATGTATGGAATGGAGTTTGCAACTGAAAAGTAACTTTGTGTTCCCAACAAGCTAGGTGAAGGACGGCTTTCACACACACTTATCTCTCAGAACTGAGCAAGTGGAGAGACGTTCGTTCATCTAGCACCAAGGGAACGGGTTGCAGGAGACAGTTTTTCTCTGCTTTCTCAGTCTGTTTCCTAGTGCCGGTTTGAAGTTCCTGCAGTTTTCACTGTAAAACCGAGTTGGAGCTTCTACCTCCAAATATATATGTATGGAATGGAGTTTGCAACTGAAAAGAAACTTTGTGTTCAAAAACAAGCTAGGTGAAGGACGGCTTTCACACACACTTATCTCTCAGAACTGAGCAAGTGGAGAGACGTTCGTTCATCTAGCACCAAGGGAACGGGTTGCAGGAGACACTTTTTCTCTGCTTTCTCAGTCTGTTTCCTAGTGCCGGTTTGAAGTTCCTGCAGTTTTCACTGTAAAACCGAGTTGGAGCTTCTACCTCCAAATATATATGTATGGAATGGAGTTTGCAACTGAAAAGAAACTTTGTGTTCCCAACAAGCTAGGTGAAGGACGGCTTTCACACACACTTATCTCTCAGAACTGAGCAAGTGGAGAGACGTTCGTTCATCTAGCACCAAGGGAACGGGTTGCAGGAGGCACTTTTTCTCTGCTTTCTCAGTCTGTTTCCTAGTGCCGGTTTGAAGTTCCTGCAGTTTTCACTGTAAAACCGAGTTGGAGCTAGTACCTCCCCATATATATGTATGGAATGGAGTTTGCAACTGAAAAGAAACTTTGTGTTCCCAACAAGCTAGGTGAAGGACGGCTTTCACACACACTTATCTCTCAGAACTGAGCAAGTGGAGAGACGTTCGTTCATCTAGCACCAAGAGAACGGGTTGCAGGAGACAGTTTTTCTCTGCTTTCTCAGTCTGTTTCCTAGTGCCGGTTTGAAGTTCCTGCAGTTTTCACTGTAAAACCGAGTTGGAGCTTCTACCTCCAAATATATATGTATGGAATGGAGTTTGCAACTGAAAAGAAACTTTGTGTTCCCAACAAGCTAGGTGAAGGACGGCTTTCACACACACTTATCTCTCAGAACTGAGCAAGTGGAGAGACGTTCTTTCATCTAGCACAAAGGGAACGGGTTGCAGGAGACACTTTTTCTCTGCTTTCTCAGTCTGTTTCCTAGTGCCGGTTTGAAGTTCCTGCAGTTTTCACTGTAAAACCGAGTTGGAGCTTGTACATCCCCATATATATGTATGGAATGGAGTTTGCAACTGAAAAGAAACTTTGTGTTCCCAAAAAGCTAGGTGAAGGACGGCTTTCACACACACTTATCTCTCAGAACTGAGCAAGTGGAGAGACGTTCGTTCATCTAGCACCAAGGGAACGGGTTGCAGGAGACACTTTTTCTCTGCTTTCTCAGTCTGTTTCCTAGTGCCGGTTTGAAGTTCCTGCAGTTTTCACTGTAAAACCGAGTTGGAGCTAGTACCTCCCCATATATATGTATGGAATGGAGTTTGCAACTGAAAAGTAACTTTGTGTTCCCAACAAGCTAGGTGAAGGACGGCTTTCACACACACTTATCTCTCAGAACTGAGCAAGTGGAGAGACGTTCGTTCATCTAGCACCAAGGGAACGGGTTGCAGGAGACACTTTTTCTCTGCTTTCTCAGTCTGTTTCCTAGTGCCGGTTTGAAGTTCCTGCAGTTTTCACTGTAAAACCGAGTTGGAGCTTCTACCTCCAAATATATATGTATGGAATGGAGTTTGCAACTGAAAAGAAACTTTGTGTTCAAAAACAAGCTAGGTGAAGGACGGCTTTCACACACACTTATCTCTCAGAACTGAGCAAGTGGAGAGACGTTCGTTCATCTAGCACCAAGGGAACGGGTTGCAGGAGACACTTTTTCTCTGCTTTCTCAGTCTGTTTCCTAGTGCCGGTTTGAAGTTCCTGCAGTTTTCACTGTAAAACCGAGTTGGAGCTTCTACCTCCAAATATATATGTATGGAATGGAGTTTGCAACTGAAAAGAAACTTTGTGTTCCCAACAAGCTAGGTGAAGGACGGCTTTCACACACACTTATCTCTCAGAACTGAGCAAGTGGAGAGACGTTCGTTCATCTAGAACCAAGGGAACGGGTTGCAGGAGACACTTTTTCTCTGCTTTCTCAGTCTGTTTCCTAGTGCCAGTTTGAAGTTCCTGCAGTTTTCACTGTAAAACCGAGTTGGAGCTTCTACCTCCAAATATATATGTATGGAATGGAGTTTGCAACTGAAAAGAAACTTTGTGTTCCCAACAAGCTAGGTGAAGGACGGCTTTCACACACACTTATCTCTCAGAACTGAGCAAGTGGAGAGACGTTCGTTCATCTAGCACCAAGGGAACGGGTTGCAGGAGACACTTTTTCTCTGCTATCTCAGTCTGTTTCCTAGTGCCGGTTTGAAGTTCCTGCAGTTTTCACTGTAAAACCGAGTTGGAGCTAGTACCTCCCCGTATATATGTATGGAATGGAGTTTGCAACTGAAAAGAAACTTTGTGTTCCCAACAAGCTAGGTGAAGGACGGCTTTCACACACACTTATCTCTCAGAACTGAGCAAGTGGAGAGACGTTCGTTCATCTAGCACCAAGGGAACGGGTTGCAGGAGACACTTTTTCTCTGCTTTCTCAGTCTGTTTCCTAGTGCCGGTTTGAAGTTCCTGCAGTTTTCACTGTAAAACCGAGTTGGAGCTTCTACCTCCAAATATATATGTATGGAATGGAGTTTGCAACTGAAAAGAAACTTTGTGTTCCCAACAAGCTAGGTGAAGGACGGCTTTCACACACACTTATCTCTCAGAACTGAGCAAGTGGAGAGACGTTCGTTCATCTAGCACCAAGGGAACGGGTTGCAGGAGACACTTTTTCTCTGCTTTCTCAGTCTGTTTCCTAGTGCCGGTTTGAAGTTCCTGCAGTTTTCACTGTAAAACCGAGTTGGAGCTAGTACCTCCCCATATATATGTATGGAATGGAGTTTGCAACTGAAAAGAAACTTTGTGTTCCCAACAAGCTAGGTGAAGGACGGCTTTCACACACACTTATCTCTCAGAACTGAGCAAGTGGAGAGACGTTCGTTCATCTAGCACCAAGGGAACGGGTTGCAGGAGACACTTTTTCTCTGCTTTCTCAGTCTGTTTCCTAGTGCCGGTTTGAAGTTCCTGCAGTTTTCACTGTAAAACCGAGTTGGAGCTAGTACCTCCCCATATATATGTATGGAATGGAGTTTGCAACTGAAAAGAAACTTTGTGTTCCCAACAATCTAGGTGAAGGACGGCTTTCACACACACTTATCTTTCAGAACTGAGCAAGTGGAGAGACGTTCGTTCATCTAGCACCAAGGGAAAGGGTTGCAGGAGACACTTTTTCTCTGCTTTCTCAGTCTGTTTCCTAGTGCCGGTTTGAAGTTCCTGCAGTTTTCACTGTAAAACCGAGTTGGAGCTAGTACCTCCCCATATGTATGTATGGAATGGAGTTTGCAACTGAAAAGAAACTTTGTGTTCCCAACAAGCTAGGTGAAGGACGGCTTTCACACACACTTATCTCTCAGAACTGAGCAAGTGGAGAGACGTTCGTTCATCTAGCACCAAGGGAACGGGTTGCAGGAGACACTTTTTCTCTGCTTTCTCAGTCTGTTTCCTAGTGCCGGTTTGAAGTTCCTGCAGTTTTCACTGTAAAACCGAGTTGGAGCTAGTACCTCCCCATATATATGTATGGAATGGAGTTTGCAACTGAAAAGAAACTTTGTGTTCCCAACAAGCTAGGTGAAGGACGGCTTTCACACACACTTATCTCTCAGAACTGAGCAAGTGGAGAGACGTTCGTTCATCTAGCACCAAGGGAACGGGTTGCAGGAGACACTTTTTCTCTGCTTTCTCAGTCTGTTTCCTAGTGCCGGTTTGAAGTTCCTGCAGTTTTCACTGTAAAACCGAGTTGGAGCTAGTACCTCCCCATATATATGTATGGAATGGAGTTTGCAACTGAAAAGAATATTTGTGTTCCCAACAAGCTAGGTGAAGGACGGCTTTCACACACACATATCTCTCAGAACTGAGCAAGTGGAGAGACGTTCGTTCATCTAGCACCAAGGGAACGGGTTGCAGGAGGCACTTTTTCTCTGCTTTCTCAGTCTGTTTCCTAGTGCCGGTTTGAAGTTCCTGCAGTTTTCACTGTAAAACCGAGTTGGAGCTAGTACCTCCCCATATATATGTATGGAATGGAGTTTGCAACTGAAAAGAAACTTTGTGTTCCCAACAAGCTAGGTGAAGGACGGCTTTCACACACACTTATCTCTCAGAACTGAGCAAGTGGAGAGACGTTCGTTCATCTAGCACCAAGAGAACGGGTTGCAGGAGACAGTTTTTCTCTGCTTTCTCAGTCTGTTTCCTAGTGCCAGTTTGAAGTTCCTGCAGTTTTCACTGTAAAACCGAGTTGGAGCTTCTACCTCCAAATATATATGTATGGAATGGAGTTTGCAACTGAAAAGAAACTTTGTGTTCCCAACAAGCTAGGTGAAGGACGGCTTTCACACACACTTATCTCTCAGAACTGAGCAAGTGGAGAGACGTTCGTTCATCTAGCACCAAGGGAACGGGTTGCAGGAGACACTTTTTCTCTGCTTTCTCAGTCTGTTTCCTAGTGCCGGTTTGAAGTTCCTGCAGTTTTCACTGTAAAACCGAGTTGGAGCTAGTACCTCCCCATATGTATGTATGGAATGGAGTTTGCAACTGAAAAGAAACTTTGTGTTCCCAACAAGCTAGGTGAAGGACGGCTTTCACACACACTTATCTCTCAGAACTGAGCAAGTGGAGAGACGTTCGTTCATCTAGCACCAAGGGAACGGGTTGCAGGAGACACTTTTTCTCTGCTTTCTCAGTCTGTTTCCTAGTGCCGGTTTGAAGTTCCTGCAGTTTTCACTGTAAAACCGAGTTGGAGCTAGTACCTCCCCATATATATGTATGGAATGGAGTTTGCAACTGAAAAGAAACTTTGTGTTCCCAACAAGCTAAGTGAAGGACGGCTTTCACACACACTTATCTCTCAGAACTGAGCAAGTGGAGAGACGTTCGTTCATCTAGCACCAAGGGAACGGGTTGCAGGAGACACTTTTTCTCTGCTTTCTCAGTCTGTTTCCTAGTGCCGGTTTGAAGTTCCTGCAGTTTTCACTGTAAAACCGAGTTGGAGCTAGTACCTCCCCATATATATGTATGGAATGGAGTTTGCAACTGAAAAGAATATTTGTGTTCCCAACAAGCTAGGTGAAGGACGGCTTTCACACACACATATCTCTCAGAACTGAGCAAGTGGAGAGACGTTCGTTCATCTAGCACCAAGGGAACGGGTTGCAGGAGGCACTTTTTCTCTGCTTTCTCAGTCTGTTTCCTAGTGCCGGTTTGAAGTTCCTGCAGTTTTCACTGTAAAACCGAGTTGGAGCTAGTACCTCCCCATATATATGTATGGAATGGAGTTTGCAACTGAAAAGAAACTTTGTGTTCCCAACAAGCTAGGTGAAGGACGGCTTTCACACACACTTATCTCTCAGAACTGAGCAAGTGGAGAGACGTTCGTTCATCTAGCACCAAGAGAACGGGTTGCAGGAGACACTTTTTCTCTGCTTTCTCAGTCTGTTTCCTAGTGCCGGTTTGAAGTTCCTGCAGTTTTCACTGTAAAACCGAGTTGGAGCTTCTACCTCCAAATATATATGTATGGAATGGAGTTTGCAACTGAAAAGAAACTTTGTGTTCCCAACAAGCTAGGTGAAGGACGGCTTTCACACACACTTATCTCTCAGAACTGAGCAAGTGGAGAGACGTTCTTTCATCTAGCACAAAGGGAACGGGTTGCAGGAGACACTTTTTCTCTGCTTTCTCAGTCTGTTTCCTAGTGCCGGTTTGAAGTTCCTGCAGTTTTCACTGTAAAACCGAGTTGGAGCTTGTACATCCCCATATATATGTATGGAATGGAGTTTGCAACTGAAAAGAAACTTTGTGTTCCCAAAAAGCTAGGTAAAGGACGGCTTTCACACACACTTATCTCTCAGAACTGAGCAAGTGGAGAGACGTTCGTTCATCTAGCACCAAGGGAACGGGTTGCAGGAGACACTTTTTCTCTGCTTTCTCAGTCTGTTTCCTAGTGCCGGTTTGAAGTTCCTGCAGTTTTCACTGTAAAAACGAGTTGGAGCTAGTACCTCCCCATATATATGTATGGAATGGAGTTTGCAACTGAAAAGTAACTTTGTGTTCCCAACAAGCTAGGTGAAGGACGGCTTTCACACACACTTATCTCTCAGAACTGAGCAAGTGGAGAGACGTTCGTTCATCTAGCACCAAGGGAACGGGTTGCAGGAGACACTTTTTCTCTGCTTTCTCAGTCTGTTTCCTAGTGCCGGTTTGAAGTTCCTGCAGTTTTCACTGTAAAACCGAGTTGGAGCTTCTACCTCCAAATATATATGTATGGAATGGAGTTTGCAACTGAAAAGAAACTTTGTGTTCCCAACAAGCTAGGTGAAGGACGGCTTTCACACACACTTATCTCTCAGAACTGAGCAAGTGGAGAGACGTTCGTTCATCTAGCACCAATGGAACGGGTTGCAGGAGACACTTTTTCTCTGCTTTCTCAGTCTGTTTCCTAGTGCCGGTTTGAAGTTCCTGCAGTTTTCACTGTAAAACCGAGTTGGAGCTTCTACCTCCAAATATATATGTATGGAATGGAGTTTGCAACTGAAAAGAAACTTTGTGTTCCCAACAAGCTAGGTGAAGGACGGCTTTCACACACACTTATCTCTCAGAACTGAGCAAGTGGAGAGACGTTCGTTCATCTAGCACCAAGGGAACGGGTTGCAGGAGACACTTTTTCTCTGCTTTCTCAGTCTGTTTCCTAGTGCCAGTTTGAAGTTCCTGCAGTTTTCACTGTAAAACCGAGTTGGAGCTTCTACCTCCAAATATATATGTATGGAATGGAGTTTGCAACTGAAAAGAAACTTTGTGTTCCCAACAAGCTAGGTGAAGGACGGCTTTCACACACACTTATCTCTCAGAACTGAGCAAGTGGAGAGACGTTCGTTCATCTAGCACCAAGGGAACGGGTTGCAGGAGACACTTTTTCTCTGCTATCTCAGTCTGTTTCCTAGTGCCGGTTTGAAGTTCCTGCAGTTTTCACTGTAAAACCGAGTTGGAGCTAGTACCTCCCCGTATATATGTATGGAATGGAGTTTGCAACTGAAAAGAAACTTTGTGTTCCCAACAAGCTAGGTGAAGGACGGCTTTCACACACACTTATCTCTCAGAACTGAGCAAGTGGAGAGACGTTCGTTCATCTAGCACCAAGGGAACGGGTTGCAGGAGACACTTTTTCTCTGCTTTCTCAGTCTGTTTCCTAGTGCCGGTTTGAAGTTCCTGCAGTTTTCACTGTAAAACCGAGTTGGAGCTTCTACCTCCAAATATATATGTATGGAATGGAGTTTGCAACTGAAAAGAAACTTTGTGTTCCCAACAAGCTAGGTGAAGGACGGCTTTCACACACACTTATCTCTCAGAACTGAGCAAGTGGAGAGACGTTCGATCATCTAGCACCAAGGGAACGGGTTGCAGGAGACACTTTTTCTCTGCTTTCTCAGTCTGTTTCCTAGTGCCGGTTTGAAGTTCCTGCAGTTTTCACTGTAAAACCGAGTTGGAGCTAGTACCTCCCCATATATATGTATGGAATGGAGTTTGCAACTGAAAAGAAACTTTGTGTTCCCAACAAGCTAGGTGAAGGACGGCTTTCACACACACTTATCTCTCAGAACTGAGCAAGTGGAGAGACGTTCGTTCATCTAGCACCAAGGGAACGGGTTGCAGGAGACACTTTTTCTCTGCTTTCTCAGTCTGTTTCCTAGTGCCGGTTTGAAGTTCCTGCAGTTTTCACTGTAAAACCGAGTTGGAGCTTCTACCTCCAAATATATATGTATGGAATGGAGTTTGCAACTGAAAAGAAACTTTGTGTTCCCAACAAGCTAGGTGAAGGACGGCTTTCACACACACTTATCTCTCAGAACTGAGCAAGTGGAGAGACGTTCGTTCATCTAGCACCAAGGGAACGGGTTGCAGGAGACACTTTTTCTCTGCTTTCTCAGTCTGTTTCCTAGTGCCGGTTTGAAGTTCCTGCAGTTTTCACTGTAAAACCGAGTTGGAGCTAGTACCTCCCCATATATATGTATGGAATGGAGTTTGCAACTGAAAAGAAACTTTGTGTTCCCAACAAGCTAGGTGAAAGACGGCTTTCACACACACTTATCTCTCAGAACTGAGCAAGTGGAGAGACGTTCGTTCATCTAGCACAAAGGGAACGGGTTGCAGGAGACACTTTTTCTCTGCTTTCTCAGTCTGTTTCCTAGTGCCGGTTTGAAGTTCCTGCAGTTTTCACTGTAAAACCGAGTTGGAGCTTGTACATCCCCATATATATGTATGGAATGGAGTTTGCAACTGAAAAGAAACTTTGTGTTCCCAACAAGCTAGGTGAAGGACGGCTTTCACACACACTTATCTCTCAGAACTGAGCAAGTGGAGAGACGTTCGTTCATCTAGCACCAAGGGAACGGGTTGCAGGAGACACTTTTTCTCTGCTTTCTCAGTCTGTTTCCTAGTGCCGGTTTGAAGTTCCTGCAGTTTTCACTGTAAAACCGAGTTGGAGCTAGTACCTCCCCATATATATGTATGGAATGGAGTTTGCAACTGAAAAGAAACTTTGTGTTCCCAAAAAGCTAGGTGAAGGACGGCTTTCACACACACACATCTCTCAGAACTGAGCAAGTGGAGAGACTTTCGTTCATCTAGCACCAAGGGAACGGGTTGCAGGAGACACTTTTTCTCTGCTTTCTCAGTCTGTTTCCTAGTGCCGGTTTGAAGTTCCTGCAGTTTTCACTGTAAAACCGAGTTGGAGCTAGTACCTCCCCATATATATGTATGGAATGGAGTTTGCAACTGAAAAGAAACTTTGTGTTCCCAACAAGCTAGGTGAAGGACGGGTTTCACACACACTTATCTCTCAGAACTGAGCAAGTGGAGAAACGTTCGTTCATCTAGAACCAAGGGAACGGGTTGAAGGAGACACTTTTTCTCTGCTTTCTCAGTCTGTTTCCTAGTGCCAGTTTGAAGTTCCTGCAGTTTTCACTGTAAAACCGAGTTGGAGCTTCTACCTCCAAATATATATGTATGGAATGGAGTTTGCAACTGAAAAGAAACTTTGTGTTCCCAACAAGCTAGGTGAAGGACGGCTTTCACACACACTTATCTCTCAGAACTGAGCAAGTGGAGAGACGTTCGTTCATCTAGCACCAAGGGAACGGGTTGCAGGAGGCACTTTTTTTCTGCTTTCTCAGTCTGTTTCCTAGTGCCGGTTTGAAGTTCCTGCAGTTTTCACTGTAAAACCGAGTTGGAGCTAGTACCTCCCCATATATATGTATGGAATGGAGTTTGCAACTGAAAAGAAACTTTGTGTTCCCAACAAGCTAGGTGAAGGACGGCTTTCACACACACTTATCTCTCAGAACTGAGCAAGTGGAGAGACGTTCGTTCATCTAGCACCAAGGGAACGGGTTGCAGGAGAAAGTTTTTCTCTGCTTTCTCAGTCTGTTTCCTAGTGCCGGTTTGAACTTCCTGCAGTTTTCACTGTAAAACCGAGTTGGAGCTTCTACCTCAAATTTATATGTATGGAATGGAGTTTGCAACTGAAAAGAAACTTTGTGTTCCCAACAAGCTAGGTGAAGGACGGCTTTCACACACACTTATCTCTCAGAACTGAGCAAGTGGAGAGACGTTCTTTCATCTAGCACAAAGGGAACGGGTTGCAGGAGACACTTTTTCTCTGCTTTCTCAGTCTGTTTCCTAGTGCCGGTTTGAAGTTCCTGCAGTTTTCACTGTAAAACCGAGTTGGAGCTTGTACATCCCCATATATATGTATGGAATGGAGTTTGCAACTGAAAAGAAACTTTGTGTTCCCAAAAAGCTAGGTGAAGGACGGCTTTCACACACACTTATCTCTCAGAACTGAGCAAGTGGAGAGACGTTCGTTCATCTAGCACCAAGGGAACGGGTTGCAGGAGGCACTTTTTCTCTACTTTCTCAGTCTGTTTCCTAGTGCCGGTTTGAAGTTCCTGCAGTTTTCACTGTAAAACCGAGTTGGAGCTAGTACCTCCCCATATATATGTATGGAATGGAGTTTGCAACTGAAAAGAAACTTTGTGTTCCCAACAAGCTAGGTGAAGGACGGCTTTCACACACACTTATCTCTCAGAACTGAGCAAGTGGAGAGACGTTCGTTCATCTAGCACCAAGAGAACGGGTTGCAGGAGACAGTTTTTCTCTGCTTTCTCAGTCTGTTTCCTAGTGCCGGTTTGAAGTTCCTGCAGTTTTCACTGTAAAACCGAGTTGGAGCTTCTACCTCCAAATATATATGTATGGAATGGAGTTTGCAACTGAAAAGAAACTTTGTGTTCCCAACAAGCTAGGTGAAGGACGGCTTTCACACACACTTATCTCTCAGAACTGAGCAAGTGGAGAGACGTTCTTTCATCTAGCACAAAGGGAACGGGTTGCAGGAGACACTTTTTCTCTGCTTTCTCAGTCTGTTTCCTAGTGCCGGTTTGAAGTTCCTGCAGTTTTCACTGTAAAACCGAGTTGGAGCTTGTACATCCCCATATATATGTATGGAATGGAGTTTGCAACTGAAAAGAAACTTTGTGTTCCCAAAAAGCTAGGTGAAGGACGGCTTTCACACACACTTATCTCTCAGAACTGAGCAAGTGGAGAGACGTTCGTTCATCTAGCACCAAGGGAACGGGTTGCAGGAGACACTTTTTCTCTGCTTTCTCAGTCTGTTTCCTAGTGCCGGTTTGAAGTTCCTGCAGTTTTCACTGTAAAACCGAGTTGGAGCTAGTACCTCCCCATATATATGTATGGAATGGAGTTTGCACCTGAAAAGAAACTTTGTGTTCCCAACAAGCTAGGTGAAGGACGGCTTTCACACACACTTTTCTCTCAGAACTGAGCAAGTGGAGAGACGTTCGTTCATCTAGCACCAAGGGAACGGGTTGCAGGAGACACTTTTTCTCTGCTTTCTCAGTCTGTTTCCTAGTGCCGGTTTGAAGTTCCTGCAGTTTTCACTGTAAAACCGAGTTGGAGCTTCTACCTCCAAATATATATGTATGGAATGGAGTTTGCAACTGAAAAGAAACTTTGTGTTCCCAACAAGCTAGGTGAAGGACGGCTTTCACACACACTTATCTCTCAGAACTGAGCAAGTGGAGAGACGTTCGTTCATCTAGCACCAATGGAACGGGTTGCAGGAGACACTTTTTCTCTGCTTTCTCAGTCTGTTTCCTAGTGCCGGTTTGAAGTTCCTGCAGTTTTCACTGTAAAACCGAGTTGGAGCTTCTACCTCCAAATATATATGTATGGAATGGAGTTTGCAACTGAAAAGAAACTTTGTGTTCCCAACAAGCTAGGTGAAGGACGGCTTTCACACACACTTATCTCTCAGAACTGAGCAAGTGGAGAGACGTTCGTTCATCTAGCACCAAGGGAACGGGTTGCAGGAGACACTTTTTCTCTGCTTTCTCAGTCTGTTTCCTAGTGCCAGTTTGAAGTTCCTGCAGTTTTCACTGTAAAACCGAGTTGGAGCTTCTACCTCCAAATATATATGTATGGAATGGAGTTTGCAACTGAAAAGAAACTTTGTGTTCCCAACAAGCTAGGTGAAGGACGGCTTTCACACACACTTATCTCTCAGAACTGAGCAAGTGGAGAGACGTTCGTTCATCTAGCACCAAGGGAACGGGTTGCAGGAGACACTTTTTCTCTGCTATCTCAGTCTGTTTCCTAGTGCCGGTTTGAAGTTCCTGCAGTTTTCACTGTAAAACCGAGTTGGAGCTAGTACCTCCCCGTATATATGTATGGAATGGAGTTTGCAACTGAAAAGAAACTTTGTGTTCCCAACAAGCTAGGTGAAGGACGGCTTTCACACACACTTATCTCTCAGAACTGAGCAAGTGGAGAGACGTTCGTTCATCTAGCACCAAGGGAACGGGTTGCAGGAGACACTTTTTCTCTGCTTTCTCAGTCTGTTTCCTAGTGCCGGTTTGAAGTTCCTGCAGTTTTCACTGTAAAACCGAGTTGGAGCTTCTACCTCCAAATATATATGTATGGAATGGAGTTTGCAACTGAAAAGAAACTTTGTGTTCCCAACAAGCTAGGTGAAGGACGGCTTTCACACACACTTATCTCTCAGAACTGAGCAAGTGGAGAGACGTTCGTTCATCTAGCACCAAGGGAACGGGTTGCAGGAGACACTTTTTCTCTGCTTTCTCAGTCTGTTTCCTAGTGCCGGTTTGAAGTTCCTGCAGTTTTCACTGTAAAACCGAGTTGGAGCTAGTACCTCCCCATATATATGTATGGAATGGAGTTTGCAACTGAAAAGAAACTTTGTGTTCCCAACAAGCTAGGTGAAGGACGGCTTTCACACACACTTATCTCTCAGAACTGAGCAAGTGGAGAGACGTTCGTTCATCTAGCACCAAGGGAACGGGTTGCAGGAGACACTTTTTCTCTGCTTTCTCAGTCTGTTTCCTAGTGCCGGTTTGAAGTTCCTGCAGTTTTCACTGTAAAACCGAGTTGGAGCTTCTACCTCCAAATATATATGTATGGAATGGAGTTTGCAACTGAAAAGAAACTTTGTGTTCCCAACAAGCTAGGTGAAGGACGGCTTTCACACACACTTATCTCTCAGAACTGAGCAAGTGGAGAGACGTTCGTTCATCTAGCACCAAGGGAACGGGTTGCAGGAGACACTTTTTCTCTGCTTTCTCAGTCTGTTTCCTAGTGCCGGTTTGAAGTTCCTGCAGTTTTCACTGTAAAACCGAGTTGGAGCTAGTACCTCCCCATATATATGTATGGAATGGAGTTTGCAACTGAAAAGAAACTTTGTGTTCCCAACAAGCTAGGTGAAAGACGGCTTTCACACACACTTATCTCTCAGAACTGAGCAAGTGGAGAGACGTTCGTTCATCTAGCACCAAGGGAACGGGTTGCAGGAGACACTTTTTCTCTGCTTTCTCAGTCTGTTTCCTAGTGCCGGTTTGAAGTTCCTGCAGTTTTCACTGTAAAACCGAGTTGGAGCTTCTACCTCCAAATATATATGTATGGAATGGAGTTTGCAACTGAAAAGAAACTTTGTGTTCCCAACAAGCTAGGTGAAGGACGGCTTTCACACACACTTATCTCTCAGAACTGAGCAAGTGGAGAGACGTTCGTTCATCTAGCACCAAGGGAACGGGTTGCAGGAGACACTTTTTCTCTGCTTTCTCAGTCTGTTTCCTAGTGCCGGTTTGAAGTTCCTGCAGTTTTCACTGTAAAACCGAGTTGGAGCTAGTACCTCCCCATATATATGTATGGAATGGAGTTTGCAACTGAAAAGAAACTTTGTGTTCCCAACAAGCTAGGTGAAGGACGGCTTTCACACACACTTATCTCTCAGAACTGAGCAAGTGGAGAGACGTTCGTTCATCTAGCACCAAGGGAACGGGTTGCAGGAGACACTTTTTCTCTGCTTTCTCAGTCTGTTTCCTAGTGCCGGTTTGAAGTTCCTGCAGTTTTCACTGTAAAACCGAGTTGGAGCTTCTACCTCCAAATATATATGTATGGAATGGAGTTTGCAACTGAAAAGAAACTTTGTGTTCCCAACAAGCTAGGTGAAGGACGGCTTTCACACACACTTATCTCTCAGAACTGAGCAAGTGGAGAGACGTTCGTTCATCTAGCACCAAGGGAACGGGTTGCAGGAGACACTTTTTCTCTGCTTTCTCAGTCTGTTTCCTAGTGCCGGTTTGAAGTTCCTGCAGTTTTCACTGTAAAACCGAGTTGGAGCTAGTACCTCCCCATATATATGTATGGAATGGAGTTTGCAACTGAAAAGAAACTTTGTGTTCCCAACAAGCTAGGTGAAAGACGGCTTTCACACACACTTATCTCTCAGAACTGAGCAAGTGGAGAGACGTTCGTTCATCTAGCACAAAGGGAACGGGTTGCAGGAGACACTTTTTCTCTGCTTTCTCAGTCTGTTTCCTAGTGCCGGTTTGAAGTTCCTGCAGTTTTCACTGTAAAACCGAGTTGGAGCTTGTACATCCCCATATATATGTATGGAATGGAGTTTGCAACTGAAAAGAAACTTTGTGTTCCCAACAAGCTAGGTGAAGGACGGCTTTCACACACACTTATCTCTCAGAACTGAGCAAGTGGAGAGACGTTCGTTCATCTAGCACCAAGGGAACGGGTTGCAGGAGACACTTTTTCTCTGCTTTCTCAGTCTGTTTCCTAGTGCCGGTTTGAAGTTCCTGCAGTTTTCACTGTAAAACCGAGTTGGAGCTAGTACCTCCCCATATATATGTATGGAATGGAGTTTGCAACTGAAAAGAAACTTTGTGTTCCCAAAAAGCTAGGTGAAGGACGGCTTTCACACACACACATCTCTCAGAACTGAGCAAGTGGAGAGACTTTCGTTCATCTAGCACCAAGGGAACGGGTTGCAGGAGACACTTTTTCTCTGCTTTCTCAGTCTGTTTCCTAGTGCCGGTTTGAAGTTCCTGCAGTTTTCACTGTAAAACCGAGTTGGAGCTAGTACCTCCCCATATATATGTATGGAATGGAGTTTGCAACTGAAAAGAAACTTTGTGTTCCCAACAAGCTAGGTGAAGGACGGGTTTCACACACACTTATCTCTCAGAACTGAGCAAGTGGAGAAACGTTCGTTCATCTAGAACCAAGGGAACGGGTTGAAGGAGACACTTTTTCTCTGCTTTCTCAGTCTGTTTCCTAGTGCCAGTTTGAAGTTCCTGCAGTTTTCACTGTAAAACCGAGTTGGAGCTTCTACCTCCAAATATATATGTATGGAATGGAGTTTGCAACTGAAAAGAAACTTTGTGTTCCCAACAAGCTAGGTGAAGGACGGCTTTCACACACACTTATCTCTCAGAACTGAGCAAGTGGAGAGACGTTCGTTCATCTAGCACCAAGGGAACGGGTTGCAGGAGGCACTTTTTTTCTGCTTTCTCAGTCTGTTTCCTAGTGCCGGTTTGAAGTTCCTGCAGTTTTCACTGTAAAACCGAGTTGGAGCTAGTACCTCCCCATATATATGTATGGAATGGAGTTTGCAACTGAAAAGAAACTTTGTGTTCCCAACAAGCTAGGTGAAGGACGGCTTTCACACACACTTATCTCTCAGAACTGAGCAAGTGGAGAGACGTTCGTTCATCTAGCACCAAGGGAACGGGTTGCAGGAGAAAGTTTTTCTCTGCTTTCTCAGTCTGTTTCCTAGTGCCGGTTTGAACTTCCTGCAGTTTTCACTGTAAAACCGAGTTGGAGCTTCTACCTCAAATTTATATGTATGGAATGGAGTTTGCAACTGAAAAGAAACTTTGTGTTCCCAACAAGCTAGGTGAAGGACGGCTTTCACACACACTTATCTCTCAGAACTGAGCAAGTGGAGAGACGTTCTTTCATCTAGCACAAAGGGAACGGGTTGCAGGAGACACTTTTTCTCTGCTTTCTCAGTCTGTTTCCTAGTGCCGGTTTGAAGTTCCTGCAGTTTTCACTGTAAAACCGAGTTGGAGCTTGTACATCCCCATATATATGTATGGAATGGAGTTTGCAACTGAAAAGAAACTTTGTGTTCCCAAAAAGCTAGGTGAAGGACGGCTTTCACACACACTTATCTCTCAGAACTGAGCAAGTGGAGAGACGTTCGTTCATCTAGCACCAAGGGAACGGGATGCAGGAGACACTTTTTCTCTACTTTCTCAGTCTGTTTCCTAGTGCCGGTTTGAAGTTCCTGCAGTTTTCACTGTAAAACCGAGTTGGAGCTAGTACCTCCCCATATATATGTATGGAATGGAGTTTGCAACTGAAAAGAAACTTTGTGTTCCCAACAAGCTAGGTGAAGGACGGCTTTCACACACACTTATCTCTCAGAACTGAGCAAGTGGAGAGACGTTCGTTCATCTAGCACCAAGGGAACGGGTTGCAGGAGACACTTTTTCTCTGCTTTCTCAGTCTGTTTCCTAGTGCCGGTTTGAAGTTCCTGCAGTTTTCACTGTAAAACCGAGTTGGAGCTAGTACCTCCCCATATATATGTATGGAATGGAGTTTGCAACTGAAAAGAAACTTTGTGTTCCCAAAAAGCTAGGTGAAGGACGGCTTTCACACACACTTATCTCTCAGAACTGAGCAAGTGGAGAGACGTTCGTTCATCTAGCACCAAGGGAACGGGTTGCAGGAGACACTTTTTCTCTGCTTTCTCAGTCTGTTTCCTAGTGCCGGTTTGAAGTTCCTGCAGTTTTCACTGTAAAACCGAGTTGGAGCTTCTACCTTCAAATATATATGTATGGAATGGAGTTTGCAACTGAAAAGAAACTTTGTGTTTCCAACAAGCTAGGTGAAGGACGGCTTTCACACACACTTATCTCTCAGAACTGAGCAAGTGGAGAGACGTTCGTTCATCTAGCACCAAGGGAACGGGTTGCAGGAGTCACTTTTTCTCTGCTTTCTCAGTCTGTTTCCTAGTGCCGGTTTGAAGTTCCTGCAGTTTTCACTGTAAAACCGAGTTGGAGCTTCTACCTCCAAATATATATGTATGGAATGGAGTTTGCAACTGAAAAGAAACTTTGTGTTCCCAACAATCTAGGTGAAGGACGGCTTTCACACACACTTATCTCTCAGAACTGAGCAAGTGGAGAGACGTTCGTTCATCTAGCACCAAGGGAACGGGTTGCAGGAGGCACTTTTTCTCTGCTTTCTCAGTCTGTTTCCTAGTGCCGGTTTGAAGTTCCTGCAGTTTTCACTGTAAAACCGAGTTGGAGCTTCTACCTCCAAATATATATGTATGGAATGGGGTTTGCAACTGAAAAGAAACTTTGTGTTCCCAACAAGCTAGGTGAAGGACGGCTTTCACACACACTTATCTCTCAGAACTGAGCAAGTGGAGAGACGTTCGTTCATCTAGCACCAAGGGAACGGGTTGCAGGAGACACTTTTTCTCTGCTTTCTCAGTCTGTTTCCTAGTGCCGGTTTGAAGTTCCTGCAGTTTTCACTGTCAAACCGAGTTGGAGCTTCTACCTCCAAATATATATGTATGGAATGGAGTTTGCAACTGAAAAGAAACTTTGTGTTTCCAACAAGCTAGGTGAAGGACGGCTTTCACACACACTTATCTCTCAGAACTGAGCAAGTGGAGAGACGTTCGTTCATCTAGCACCAAGGGAACGGGTTGCAGGAGACACTTTTCTTTGCTTTCTCAGTCTGTTTCCTAGTGCCGGTTTGAAGTTCCTGCAGTTTTCACTGTCAAACCGAGTTGGAGCTTCTACTTCCAAATATATATGTATGGAATGGAGTTTGCAACTGAAAAGAAACTTTGTGTTCCCAACAATCTAGGTGAAGGACTGCTTTCACACACACTTATCTCTCAGAACTGAGCAAGTGGAGAGACGTTCGTTCATCTAGCACCAAGGGAACGGGTTGCAGGAGGCACTTTTTCTCTGCTTTCTCAGTCTGTTTCCTAGTGCCGGTTTGAAGTTCCTGCAGTTTTCACTGTAAAACAGAGTTGGAGCTTCTACCTCCAAATATATATGTATGGAATGGTGTTTGCAACTGAAAAGAAACTTTGTGTTCCCAAAAAGCTAGGTGAAGGACGGCTTTCACACACACTTATCTCTCAGAACTGAGCAAGTGGAGAGACGTTCGTTCATCTAGCACCAAGGGAACGGGTTGCAGGAGACACATTTTCTCTGCTTTCTCAGTCTGTTTCCTAGTGCCGGTTTGAAGTTCCTGCAGTTTTCACTGTAAAACCGAGTTGGAGCTTCTACCTCCAAATATATATGTATGGAATGGAGTTTGCAACTGAAAAGAAACTTTGTGTTCCCAACAAGCTAGGTGAAGGACGGCTTTCACACACACTTATCTCTCAGAACTGAGCAAGTGGAGAGACGTTCTTTCATCTAGCACAAAGGGAACGGGTTGCAGGAGACACTTTTTCTCTGCTTTCTCAGTCTGTTTCCTAGTGCCGGTTTGAAGTTCCTGCAGTTTTCACTGTAAAACCGAGTTGGAGCTTGTACATCCCCATATATATGTATGGAATGGAGTTTGCAACTGAAAAGAAACTTTGTGTTCCCAAAAAGCTAGGTGAAGGACGGCTTTCACACACACTTATCTCTCAGAACTGAGCAAGTGGAGAGACGTTCGTTCATCTAGCACCAAGGGAACGGGTTGCAGGAGACACTTTTTCTCTGCTTTCTCAGTCTGTTTCCTAGTGCCGGTTTGAAGTTCCTGCAGTTTTCACTGTAAAACCGAGTTGGAGCTAGTACCTCCCCATATATTTATGGAATGGAGTTTGCAACTGAAAAGAAACTTTCTGTTCCCAACAAGCTAGGTGAAGGACGGCTTTCACACACACTTATCTCTCAGAACTGAGCAAGTGGAGAGACGTTCGTTCATCTAGCACCAAGGGAACGGGTTGCAGGAGACACTTTTTCTCTGCTTTCTCAGTCTGTTTCCTAGTGCCGGTTTGAAGTTCCTGCAGTTTTCACTGTAAAACCGAGTTGGAGCTAGTACCTCCCCATATATATGTATGGAATGGAGTTTGCAACTGAAAAGAAACTTTGTGTTCCCAAAAAGCTAGGTGAAGGACGGCTTTCACACACACACATCTCTCAGAACTGAGCAAGTGGAGAGACGTTCGTTCATCTAGCACCAAGGGAACGGGTTGCAGGAGACACTTTTTCTCTGCTTTCTCAGTCTGTTTCCTAGTGCCGGTTTGAAGTTCCTGCAGTTTTCACTGTAAAACCGAGTTGGAGCTAGTACCTCCCCATATATATGTATGGAATGGAGTTTGCAACTGAAAAGAAACTTTGTGTTCCCAAAAAGCTAGGTGAAGGACGGCTTTCACACACACTTATCTCTCAGAACTGAGCAAGTGGAGAGACGTTCGTTCATCTAGCACCAAGGGAACGGGTTGCAGGAGACACTTTTTCTCTGCTTTCTCAGTCTGTTTCCTAGTGCCGGTTTGAAGTTCCTGCAGTTTTCACTGTAAAACCGAGTTGGAGCTTCTACCTCCAAATATATATGTATGGAATGGAGTTTGCAACTGAAAAGAAACTTTGTGTTTCCAACAAGCTAGGTGAAGGACGGCTTTCACACACACTTATCTCTCAGAACTGAGCAAGTGGAGAGACGTTCGTTCATCTAGCACCAAGGGAACGGGTTGCAGGAGTCACTTTTTCTCTGCTTTCTCAGTCTGTTTCCTAGTGCCGGTTTGAAGTTCCTGCAGTTTTCACTGTAAAACCGAGTTGGAGCTTCTACCTCCAAATATATATGTATGGAATGGAGTTTGCAACTGAAAAGAAACTTTGTGTTCCCAACAATCTAGGTGAAGGACGGCTTTCACACACACTTATCTCTCAGAACTGAGCAAGTGGAGAGACGTTCGTTCATCTAGCACCAAGGGAACGGGTTGCAGGATGCACTTTTTCTCTGCTTTCTCAGTCTGTTTCCTAGTGCCGGTTTGAAGTTCCTGCAGTTTTCACTGTAAAACCGAGTTGGAGCTTCTACCTCCAAATATATATGTATGGAATGGGGTTTGCAACTGAAAAGAAACTTTGTGTTCCCAAAAAGCTAGGTGAAGGACGGCTTTCACACACACTTATCTCTCAGAACTGAGCAAGTGGAGAGACGTTCGTTCATCTAGCACCAAGGGAACGGGTTGCAGGAGACACTTTTTCTCTGCTTTCTCAGTCTGTTTCCTAGTGCCGGTTTGAAGTTCCTGCAGTTTTCACTGTGAAACCGAGTTGGAGCTTCTACCTCCAAATATATATGTATGGAATGGAGTTTGCAACTGAAAAGAAACTTTGTGTTCCCAACAAGCTAGGTGAAGGACGGCTTTCACACACACTTATCTCTCAGAACTGAGCAAGTGGAGAGACGTTCGTTCATCTAGCACCAAGGGAACGGGTTGCAGGAGGCACTTTTTCTCTGCTTTCTCAGTCTGTTTCCTAGTGCCGGTTTGAAGTTCCTGCAGTTTTCACTGTAAAACCGATTTGGAGCTTCTACCTCCAAATATATATGTATGGAATGGTGTTTGCAACTGAAAAGAAACTTTGTGTTCCCAAAAAGCTAGGTGAAGGACGGCTTTCACACACACTTATCTCTCAGAACTGAGCAAGTGGAGAGACGTTCGTTCATCTAGCACCAAGGGAACGGGTTGCAGGAGACACTTTTTCTCTGCTTTCTCAGTCTGTTTCCTAGTGCCGGTTTGAAGTTCCTGTAGTTTTCACTGTAAAACCGAGTTGGAGCTTCTACCTCCAAATATATATGTATGGAATGGAGTTTGCAACTGAAAAGAAACTTTGTGTTCCCAACAAGCTAGGTGAAGGACGGCTTTCACACACACTTATCTCTCAGAACTGAGCAAGTGGAGAGACGTTCGTTCATCTAGCACCAAGGGAACGGGTTGCAGGAGACACTTTTTCTCTGCTTTCTCAGTCTGTTTCCTAGTGCCGGTTTGAAGTTCCTGCAGTTTTCAGTGTAAAACCGAGTTGGAACTAGTACCTCCCCGTATATATGTATGGAATGGAGTTTGCAACTGAAAAGAAACTTTGTGTTCCCAACAAGCTAGGTGAAGGACGGCTTTCACACACACTTATCTCTCAGAACTGAGCAAGTGGAGAGACGTTCGTTCATCTAGCACCAAGGGAACGGGTTGCAGGAGACACTTTTTCTCTGCTTTCTCAGTCTGTTTCCTAGTGCCGGTTTGAAGTTCCTGCAGTTTTCACTGTAAAACCGAGTTGGAGCTAGTACCTCCCCATATATATGTATGGAATGGAGTTTGCAACTGAAAAGAAACTTTGTGTTCCCAACAAGCTAGGTGAAGGACTGCTTTCACACACACTTATCTCTCAGAACTGAGCAAGTGGAGAGACGTTCGTTCATCTAGCACCAAGGGAACGGGTTGCAGGAGACACTTTTTCTCTGCTTTCTCAGTCTGTTTCCTAGTGCCGGTTTGAAGTTCCTGCAGTTTTCACTGTAAAACCGAGTTGGAGCTTCTACCTCCAAATATATATGTATGGAATGGAGTTTGCAACTGAAAAGGAACTTTGTGTTCCCAACAAGCTAGGTGAAGGACGGCTTTCACACACACTTATCTCTCAGAACTGAGCAAGTGGAGAGACGTTCGTTCATCTAGCACCAAGGGAACGGGTTGCAGGAGACACTTTTTCTCTGCTTTCTCAGTCTGTTTCCTAGTGCCGGTTTGAAGTTCCTGCAGTTTTCACTGTAAAACCGAGTTGGAGCTAGTACCTCCCCATATATATGTATGGAATGGAGTTTGCAACTGAAAAGAAACTTTGTGTTCCCAACAAGCTAGGTGAAGGACGGCTTTCACACACACTTATCTCTCAGAACTGAGCAAGTGGAGAGACGTTCGTTCATCTAGCACCAAGGGAACGGGTTGCAGGAGACACTTTTTCTCTGCTTTCTCAGTCTGTTTCCTAGTGCCGGTTGGAAGTTCCTGCAGTTTTCACTGTAAAACCGAGTTGGAGCTTCTACCTCCAAATATATATGTATGGAATGGAGTTTGCAACTGAAAAGGAACTTTGTGTTCCCAACAAGCTAGGTGAAGGACGGCTTTCACACACACTTATCTCTCAGAACTGAGCAAGTGGAGAGACGTTCGTTTATCTAGCACCAAGGGAACAGGTTGCAGGAGACACTTTTTCTCTGCTTTCTCAGTCTGTTTCCTAGTGCCGGTTTGAAGTTCCTGCAGTTTTCACTGTAAAACCGAGTTGGAGCTTCTACCTCCAAATATATATGTATGGAATGGAGTTTGCAACTGAAAAGAAACTTTGTGTTCCCAACAAGCTAGGTGAAGGACGGCTTTCACACACACTTATCTCTCTGAACTGAGCAAGTGGAGAGACGTTCGTTCATCTAGCACCAAGGGAACGGGTTGCAGGAGACACTATTTCTCTGCTTTCTCAGTCTGTTTCCTAGTGCCGGTTTGAAGTTCCTGCAGTTTTCACTGTAAAACCGAGTTGGAGCTAGTACCTCCCCATATATATTTATGGAATGGAGTTTGCAACTGAAAAGAAACTTTGTGTTCCCAACAAGCTAGGTGAAGGACGGCTTTCACACACACTTATCTCTCAGAACTGAGCAAGTAGAGAGACGTTCGTTCATCTAGCACCAAGGGAACGGGTTGCAGGAGACACTTTTTCTCTGCTTTCTCAGTCTGTTTCCTAGTGCCGGTTGGAAGTTCCTGCAGTTTTCACTGTAAAACCGAGTTGGAGCTTCTACCTCCAAATATATATGTATGGAATGGAGTTTGCAACTGAAAAGGAATTTTGTGTTCCCAACAAGCTAAGTGAAGGACGGCTTTCACACACACTTATCTCTCAGAACTGAGCAAGTGGAGAGACGTTCGTTCATCTAGCACCAAGGGAACGGGTTGCAGGAGACACTTTTTCTCTGCTTTCTCAGTCTGTTTCCTAGTGCCGGTTTGAAGTTCCTGCAGTTTTCACTGTAAAACCGAGTTGGAGCTTTTACCTCCAAATATATATGTATGGAATGGAGTTTGCAACTGAAAAGAAACTTTGTGTTCCCAACAAGCTAGGTGAAGGACGGCTTTCACACACACTTATCTCTCTGAACTGAGCAAGTGGAGAGACGTTCGTTCATCTAGCACCAAGGGAACGGGTTGCAGGAGACACTATTTCTCTGCTTTCTCAGTCTGTTTCCTAGTGCCGGTTTGAAGTTCCTGCAGTTTTCACTGTAAAACCGAGTTGGAGCTAGTACCTCCCCATATATATGTATGGAATGGAGTTTGCAACTTAAAAGAAACTTTGTGTTCCCAAAAAGCTAGGTGAAGGACGGCTTTCACACACACTTATCTCTCAGAACTGAGCAAGTGGAGAGACGTTCGTTCATCTAGCACCAAGGGAACGGGTTGCAGGAGACACTTTTTCTCTGCTTTCTCAGTCTGTTTCCTAGTGCCGGTTTGAAGTTCCTGCAGTTTTCACTGTAAAACCGAGTTGGAGCTTCTACCTCCAAATATATATGTATGGAATGGAGTTTGCAACTGAAAAGAAACTTTGTGTTCCCAACAAGCTAGGTGAAGGACGGCTTTCACACACACTTATCTCTCAGAACTGAGCAAGTGGAGAGACGTTCGTTCATCTAGCACCAAGGGAACGGGTTGCAGGAGACACTTTTTCTCTGCTTTCTCAGTCTGTTTCCTAGTGCCGGTTTGAAGTTCCTGCAGTTTTCACTGTAAAACCGAGTTGGAGCTTCTACCTCCAAATATATATGTATGGAATGGAGTTTGCAACTGAAAAGAAACTTTGTGTTCCCAACAAGCTAGGTGAAGGACGGCTTTCACACACACTTATCTCTCAGAACTGAGCAAGTGGAGAGACGTTCGTTCATCTAGCACCAAGGGAACGGGTTGCAGGAGACACTTTTTCTCTGCTTTCTCAGTCTGTTTCCTAGTGCCGGTTTGAAGTTCCTGCAGTTTTCACTGTAAAACCGAGTTGGAGCTTGTACCTCCCCATATATATGTATGGAATGGAGTTTGCAACTGAAAAGAAACTTTGTGTTAACAACAAGCTAGGTGAAGGACGGCTTTCACACACACTTATCTCTCAGAACTGAGCAAGTGGAGAGACGTTCGTTCATCTAGCACCAAGGGAACGGGTTGCAGGAGGCACTTTTTCTCTGCTTTCTCAGACTGTTTCCTAGTGCCGGTTTGAAGTTCCTGCAGTTTTCAGTGTAAAACCGAGTTGGAGCTTCTACCTCCAAATATATATGTATGGAATGGAGTTTGCAACTGAAAAGAAACTTTGTGTTCCCAACAAGCTAGGTGAAGGACGGCTTTCACACACACTTATCTCTCAGAACTGAGCAAGTGGAGAGACGTTCGTTCATCTAGCACCAAGGGAACGGGTTGCAGGAGACACTTTTTCTCTGCTTTCTCAGTCTGTTTCCTAGTGCCGGTTTGAAGTTCCTGCAGTTTTCACTGTAAAACCGAGTTGGAGCTTCTACCTCCAAATATATATGAATGGAATGGAGTTTGCAACTGAAAAGAAACTTTGTGTTCCCAACAAGCTAGGTGAAGGACGGCTTTCACACACACTTATCTCTCAGAACTGAGCAAGTGGAGAGACGTTCGTTCATCTAGCACCAAGGGAACGGGTTGCAGGAGACACTTTTTCTCTGCTTTCTCAGTCTGTTTCCTAGTGCCGGTTTGAAGTTCCTGCAGTTTTCACTGTAAAACCGAGTTGGAGCTTCTACCTCCAAATATATATGTATGGAATGGAGTTTGCAACTGAAAAGAAACTTTGTGTTCCCAACAAGCTAGGTGAAGGACGGCTTTCACACACACTTATCTCTCAGAACTGAGCAAGTGGAGAGACGTTCGTTCATCTAGCACCAAGGGAACGGGTTGCAGGAGACACTTTTTCTCTGCTTTCTCAGTCTGTTTCCTAGTGCCGGTTTGAAGTTCCTGCAGTTTTCACTGTAAAACCGAGTTGGAGCTAGTACCTCCCCATATATATGTATGGAATGGAGTTTGCAACTGAAAAGAATATTTGTGTTCCCAACAAGCTAGGTGAAGGACGGCTTTCACACACACTTATCTCTCAGAACTGAGCAAGTGGAGAGACGTTCGTTCATCTAGCACCAAGGGAACGGGTTGCAGGAGACACTTTTTCTCTGCTTTCTCAGTCTGTTTCCTAGTGCCGGTTTGAAGTTCCTGCAGTTTTCACTGTAAAACCGAGTTGGAGCTTCTACCTCCAAATATATATGTATGGAATGGAGTTTGCAACTGAAAAGAAACTTTGTGTTCCCAACAAGCTAGGTGAAGGACGGCTTTCACACACACTTATCTCTCAGAACTGAGCAAGTGGAGAGACGTTCGTTCATCTAGCACCAAGGGAACGGGTTGCAGGAGACACTTTTTCTCTGCTTTCTCAGTCTGTTTCCTAGTGCCGGTTTGAAGTTCCTGCAGTTTTCACTGTAAAACCGAGTTGGAGCTTCTACCTCCAAATATATATGTATGGAATGGAGTTTGCAACTGAAAAGAAACCTTGTGTTCCCAACAAGCTAGGTGAAGGACGGCTTTCACACACACTTATCTCTCAGAACTGAGCAAGTGGAGAGACGTTCGTTCATCTAGCACCAAGGGAACGGGTTGCAGGAGACACTTTTTCTCTGCTTTCTCAGTCTGTTTCCTAGTGCCGGTTTGAAGTTCCTGCAGTTTTCACTGTAAAACCGAGTTGGAGCTTGTACCTCCCCATATATATGTATGGAATGGAGTTTGCAACTGAAAGGAAACTTTGTGTTAACAACAAGCTAGGTGAAGGACGGCTTTCACACACACTTATCTCTCAGAACTGAGCAAGTGGAGAGACGTTCGTTCATCTAGCACCAAGGGAACGGGTTGCAGGAGGCACTTTTTCTCTGCTTTCTCAGACTGTTTCCTAGTGCCGGTTTGAAGTTCCTGCAGTTTTCAGTGTAAAACCGAGTTGGAGCTTCTACCTCCAAATATATATGTATGGAATGGAGTTTGCAACTGAAAAGAAACTTTGTGTTCCCAACAATCTAGGTGAAGGACGGCTTTCACACACACTTATCTCTCAGAACTGAGCAAGTGGAGAGACGTTCGTTCATCTAGCACCAAGGGAACGGGTTGCAGGAGACACTTTTTCTCTGCTTTCTCAGTCTGTTTCCTAGTGCCGGTTTGAAGTTCCTGCAGTTTTCACTGTAAAACCGAGTTGGAGCTAGTACCTCCCCATATATATGTATGGAATGGAGTTTGCAACTGAAAAGAAACTTTGTGTTCCCAACAAGCTAGGTGAAGGACGGCTTTCACACACACTTATCTCTCAGAACTGAGCAAGTGGAGAGACGTTCGTTCATCTAGCACCAAGGGAACGGGTTGCAGGAGACACTTTTTCTCTGCTTTCTCAGTCTGTTTCCTAGTGCCGGTTTGAAGTTCCTGCAATTTTCACTGTAAAACCGAGTTGGAGCTTCTACCTCCAAATATATATGTATGGAATGGAGTTTGCAACTGAAAAGAAACTTTGTGTTCCCAACAAGCTAGGTGAAGGACGGCTTTCACACACACTTATCTCTCAGAACTGAGCAAGTGGAGAGACGTTCGTTCATCTAGCACCAAGGGAACGGGTTGCAGGAGACACTATTTCTCTGCTTTCTCAGTCTGTTTCCTAGTGCCGGTTTGAAGTTCCTGCAGTTTTCACTGTAAAACCGAGTTGGAGCTTCTACCTCCAAATATATATGTATGGAATGGAGTTTGCAACTGAAAAGAAACTTTGTGTTCCCAACAAGCTAGGTGAAGGACGGCTTTCACACACACTTATCTCTCAGAACTGAGCAAGTGGAGAGACGTTCGTTCATCTAGCACCAAGGGAACGGGTTGCAGGAGACACTTTTTCTCTGCTTTCTCAGTCTGTTTCCTAGTGCCGGTTTGAAGTTCCTGCAGTTTTCACTGTAAAACCGAGTTGGAGCTTCTACCTCCAAATATATATGTATGGAATGGAGTTTGCAACTGAAAAGAAACTTTGTGTTCCCAACAATCTAGGTGAAGGACGGCTTTCACACACACTTATCTCTCAGAACTGAGCAAGTGGAGAGACGTTCGTTCATCTAGCACCAAGGGAACGGGTTGCAGGAGACACTTTTTCTCTGCTTTCTCAGTCTGTTTCCTAGTGCCGGTTTGAAGTTCCTGCAGTTTTCACTGTAAAACCGAGTTGGAGCTAGTACCTCCCCATATATATGTATGGAATGGAGTTTGCAACTGAAAAGAAACTTTGTGTTCCCAACAAGCTAGGTGAAGGACGGCTTTCACACACACTTATCTCTCAGAACTGAGCAAGTGGAGAGACGTTCGTTCATCTAGCACCAAGGGAACGGGTTGCAGGAGACACTTTTTCTCTGCTTTCTCAGTCTGTTTCCTAGTGCCGGTTTGAAGTTCCTGCAATTTTCACTGTAAAACCGAGTTGGAGCTTCTACCTCCAAATATATATGTATGGAATGGAGTTTGCTACTGAAAAGAAACTTTGTGTTCCCAACAAGCTAGGTGAAGGACGGCTTTCACACACACTTATCTCTCAGAACTGAGCAAGTGGAGAGACGTTCGTTCATCTAGCACCAAGGGAACGGGTTGCAGGAGACACTTTTTCTCTGCTTTCTCAGTCTGTTTCCTAGTGCCGGTTTGAAGTTCCTGCAGTTTTCACTGTAAAACCGAGTTGGAGCTTCTACCTCCAAATATATATGTATGGAATGGAGTTTGCAACTGAAAAGAAACTTTGTGTTCCCAACAAGCTAGGTGAAGGACGGCTTTCACACACACTTATCTCTCAGAACTGAGCAAGTGGAGAGACGTTCGTTCATCTAGCACCAAGGGAACGGGTTGCAGGAGACACTTTTTCTCTGCTTTCTCAGTCTGTTTCCTAGTGCCGGTTTGAAGTTCCTGCAGTTTTCACTGTAAAACCGAGTTGGAGCTTCTACCTCCAAATATATATGTATGGAATGGAGTTTGCAACTGAAAAGAAACTTTGTGTTCCCAACAAGCTAGGTGAAGGACGGCTTTCACACACACTTATCTCTCAGAACTGAGCAAGTGGAGAGACGTTCGTTCATCTAGCACCAAGGGAAAGGGTTGCAGGAGACACTTTTTCTCTGCTTTCTCAGTCTGTTTCCTAGTGCCGGTTTGAAGTTCCTGCAGTTTTCACTGTAAAACCGAGTTGGAGCTAGTACCTCCCCATATATATGTATGGAATGGAGTTTGCAACTAAAAAGAATATTTGTGTTCCCAACAAGCTAGGTGAAGGACGGCTTTCACACACACTTATCTCTCAGAACTGAGCAAGTGGAGAGACGTTCGTTCATCTAGCACCAAGGGAACGGGTTGCAGGAGACACTTTTTCTCTGCTTTCTCAGTCTGTTTCCTAGTGCCGGTTTGAAGTTCCTGCAGTTTTCACTGTAAAACCGAGTTGGAGCTTCTACCTCCAAATATATATGTATGGAATGGAGTTTGCAACTGAAAAGGAACTTTGTGTTCCCAACAAGCTAGGTGAAGGACGGCTTTCACACACACTTATCTCTCAGAACTGAGCAAGTGGAGAGACGTTCGTTCATCTAGCACCAAGGGAACGGGTTGCAGGAGACACTTTTTCTCTGCTTTCTCAGTCTGTTTCCTAGTGCCGGTTTGAAGTTCCTGCAGTTTTCACTGTAAAACCGAGTTGGAGCTAGTACCTCCCCATATATATGTATGGAATGGAGTTTGCAACTGAAAAGAAACTTTGTGTTCCCAACAAGCTAGGTGAAGGACGGCTTTCACACACACTTATCTCTCAGAACTGAGCAAGTGGAGAGACGTTCGTTCATCTAGCACCAAGGGAACGGGTTGCAGGAGACACTTTTTCTCTGCTTTCTCAGTCTGTTTCCTAGTGCCGGTTTGAAGTTCCTGCAGTTTTCACAGTAAAACCGAGTTGGAGCTTCTACCTCCAAATATATATGTATGGAATGGAGTTTGCAACTGAAAAGAAACTTTGTGTTCCCAACAAGCTAGGTGAAGGACGGCTTTCACACACACTTATCTCTCAGAACTGAGCAAGTGGAGAGACGTTCGTTCATCTAGCACCAAGGGAACGGGTTGCAGGAGACACTTTTTCTCTGCTTTCTCAGTCTGTTTCCTAGTGCCGGTTTGAAGTTCCTGCAGTTTTCACTGTAAAACCGAGTTGGAGCTTCTACCTCCAAATATATATGTATGGAATGGAGTTTGCAACTGAAAAGAAACTTTGTGTTCCCAACAATCTAGGTGAAGGACGGCTTTCACACACACTTATCTCTCAGAACTGAGCAAGTGGAGAGACGTTCGTTCATCTAGCACCAAGGGAACGGGTTGCAGGAGACACTTTTTCTCTGCTTTCTCAGTCTGTTTCCTAGTGCCGGTTTGAAGTTCCTGCAGTTTTCACTGTAAAACCGAGTTGGAGCTTCTACCTCCAAATATATATGTATGGAATGGAGTTTGCAACTGAAAAGGAACTTTGTGTTCCCAACAAGCTAGGTGAAGGACGGCTTTCACACACACTTATCTCTCAGAACTGAGCAAGTGGAGAGACGTTCGTTCATCTAGCACCAAGGGAACGGGTTGCAGGAGACACTTTTTCTCTGCTTTCTCAGTCTGTTTCCTAGTGCCGGTTTGAAGTTCCTGCAGTTTTCACTGTAAAACCGAGTTGGAGCTAGTACCTCCCCATATATATGTATGGAATGGAGTTTGCAACTGAAAAGAAACTTTGTGTTCCCAACAAGCTAGGTGAAGGACGGCTTTCACACACACTTATCTCTCAGAACTGAGCAAGTGGAGAGACGTTCGTTCATCTAGCACCAAGGGAACGGGTTGCAGGAGACACTTTTTCTCTGCTTTCTCAGTCTGTTTCCTAGTGCCGGTTTGAAGTTCCTGCAGTTTTCACAGTAAAACCGAGTTGGAGCTTCTTCCTCCAAATATATATGTATGGAATGGAGTTTGCAACTGAAAAGAAACTTTGTGTTCCCAACAAGCTAGGTGAAGGACGGCTTTCACACACACTTATCTCTCAGAACTGAGCAAGTGGAGAGACGTTCGTTCATCTAGCACCAAGGGAACGGGTTGCAGGAGACACTTTTTCTCTGCTTTCTCAGTCTGTTTCCTAGTGCCGGTTTGAAGTTCCTGCAGTTTTCACTGTAAAACCGAGTTGGAGCTTCTACCTCCAAATATATATTTATGGAATGGAGTTTGCAACTGAAAAGAAACTTTGTGTTCCCAACAATCTAGGTGAAGGACGGCTTTCACACACACTTATCTCTCAGAACTGAGCAAGTGGAGAGACGTTCGTTCATCTAGCACCAAGGGAACGGGTTGCAGGAGACACTTTTTCTCTGCTTTCTCAGTCTGTTTCCTAGTGCCGGTTTGAAGTTCCTGCAGTTTTCACTGTAAAACCGAGTTGGAGCTAGTACCTCCCCATATATATGTATGGAATGGAGTTTGCAACTGAAAAGAAACTTTGTGTTCCCAACAAGCTAGGTGAAGGACGGCTTTCACACACACTTATCTCTCAGAACTGAGCAAGTGGAGAGACGTTCGTTCATCTAGCACCAAGGGAACGGGTTGCCGGAGACACTTTTTCTCTGCTTTCTCAGTCTGTTTCCTAGTGCCGGTTTGAAGTTCCTGCAATTTTCACTGTAAAACCGAGTTGGAGCTTCTACCTCCAAATATATATGTATGGAATGGAGTTTGCAACTGAAAAGAAACTTTGTGTTCCCAACAAGCTAGGTGAAGGACGGCTTTCACACACACTTATCTCTCAGAACTGAGCAAGTGGAGAGACGTTCGTTCATCTAGCACCAAGGGAACGGGTTGCAGGAGACACTTTTTCTCTGCTTTCTCAGTCTGTTTCCTAGTGCCGGTTTGAAGTTCCTGCAGTTTTCACTGTAAAACCGAGTTGGAGCTTCTACCTCCAAATATATATGTATGGAATGGAGTTTGCAACTGAAAAGAAACTTTGTGTTCCCAACAAGCTAGGTGAAGGACGGCTTTCACACACACTTATCTCTCAGAACTGAGCAAGTGGAGAGACGTTCGTTCATCTAGCACCAAGGGAACGGGTTGCAGGAGACACTTTTTCTCTGCTTTCTCAGTCTGTTTCCTAGTGCCGGTTTGAAGTTCCTGCAGTTTTCACTGTAAAACCGAGTTGGAGCTTCTACCTCCAAATATATATGTATGGAATGGAGTTTGCAACTGAAAAGAAACTTTGTGTTCCCAACAAGCTAGGTGAAGGACGGCTTTCACACACACTTATCTCTCAGAACTGAGCAAGTGGAGAGACGTTCGTTCATCTAGCACCAAGGGAAAGGGTTGCAGGAGACACTTTTTCTCTGCTTTCTCAGTCTGTTTCCTAGTGCCGGTTTGAAGTTCCTGCAGTTTTCACTGTAAAACCGAGTTGGAGCTAGTACCTCCCCATATATATGTATGGAATGGAGTTTGCAACTGAAAAGAATATTTGTGTTCCCAACAAGCTAGGTGAAGTACGGCTTTCACACACACTTATCTCTCAGAACTGAGCAAGTGGAGAGACGTTCGTTCATCTAGCACCAAGGGAACGGGTTGCAGGAGACACTTTTTCTCTGCTTTCTCAGTCTGTTTCCTAGTGCCGGTTTGAAGTTCCTGCAGTTTTCACTGTAAAACCGAGTTGGAGCTTCTACCTCCAAATATATATGTATGGAATGGAGTTTGCAACTGAAAAGGAACTTTGTGTTCCCAACAAGCTAGGTGAAGGACGGCTTTCACACACACTTATCTCTCAGAACTGAGCAAGTGGAGAGACGTTCGTTCATCTAGCACCAAGGGAACGGGTTGCAGGAGACACTTTTTCTCTGCTTTCTCAGTCTGTTTCCTAGTGCCGGTTTGAAGTTCCTGCAGTTTTCACTGTAAAACCGAGTTGGAGCTAGTACCTCCCCATATATATGTATGGAATGGAGTTTGCAACTGAAAAGAAACTTTGTGTTCCCAACAAGCTAGGTGAAGGACGGCTTTCACACACACTTATCTCTCAGAACTGAGCAAGTGGAGAGACGTTCGTTCATCTAGCACCAAGGGAACGGGTTGCAGGAGACACTTTTTCTCTGCTTTCTCAGTCTGTTTCCTAGTGCCGGTTTGAAGTTCCTGCAGTTTTCACAGTAAAACCGAGTTGGAGCTTCTACCTCCAAATATATATGTATGGAATGGAGTTTGCAACTGAAAAGAAACTTTGTGTTCCCAACAAGCTAGGTGAAGGACGGCTTTCACACACACTTATCTCTCTGAACTGAGCAAGTGGAGAGACGTTCGTTCATCTAGCACCAAGGGAACGGGTTGCAGGAGACACTATTTCTCTGCTTTCTCAGTCTGTTTCCTAGTGCCTGTTTGAAGTTCCTGCAGTTTTCACTGTAAAACCGAGTTGGAGCTAGTACCTCCCCATATATATGTATGGAATGGAGTTTGCAACTGAAAAGAAACATTGTGTTACCAACAAGCTAGGTGAAGGACGGCTTTCACACACACTTATCTCTCAGAACTGAGCAAGTGGAGAGACGTTCGTTCATCTAGCACCAAGGGAACGGGTTGCAGGAGACACTTTTTCTCTGCTTTCTCAGTCTGTTTCCTAGTGCCGGTTGGAAGTTCCTGCAGTTTTCACTGTAAAACCGAGTTGGAGCTTCTACCTCCAAATATATATGTATGGAATGGAGTTTGCAACTGAAAAGGAACTTTGTGTTCCCAACAAGCTAGGTGAAGGACGGCTTTCACACACACTTATCTCTCTGAACTGAGCAAGTGGAGAGACGTTCGTTCATCTAGCACCAAGGGAACGGGTTGCAGGAGACACTATTTCTCTGCTTTCTCAGTCTGTTTCCTAGTGCCGGTTTGAAGTTCCTGCAGTTTTCACTGTAAAACCGAGTTGGAGCTAGTACCTCCCCATATATATGTATGGAATGGAGTTTGCAACTGAAAAGAAACTTTGTGTTCCCAACAAGCTAGGTGAAGGACGGCTTTCACACACACTTATCTCTCAGAACTGAGCAAGTGGAGAGACGTTCGTTCATCTAGCACCAAGGGAACGGGTTGCAGGAGACACTTTTTCTCTGCTTTCTCAGTCTGTTTCCTAGTGCCGGTTTGAAGTTCCTGCAGTTTTCACTGTAAAACAGAGTTGGAGCTTCTACCTCCAAATATATATGTATGGAATGGAGTTTGCAACTGAAAAGAAACTTTGTGTTCCCAACAAGCTAGGTGAAGGACGGCTTTCACACACACTTATCTCTCAGAACTGAGCAAGTGGAGAGACGTTCGTTCATCTAGCACCAAGGGAACGGGTTGCAGGAGACACTTTTTCTCTGCTTTCTCAGTCTGTTTCCTAGTGCCGGTTTGAAGTTCCTGCAGTTTTCACTGTAAAACCGAGTTGGAGCTTCTACCTCCAAATATATATGTATGGAATGGAGTTTGCAACTGAAAAGAAACTTTGTGTTCCCAACAAGCTAGGTGAAGGACGGCTTTCACACACACTTATCTCTCAGAACTGAGCAAGTGGAGAGACGTTCGTTCATCTAGCACCAAGGGAACGGGTTGCAGGAGACACTTTTTCTCTGCTTTCTCAGTCTGTTTCCTAGTGCCGGTTTGAAGTTCCTGCAGTTTTCACTGTAAAACCGAGTTGGAGCTTGTACCTCCCCATATATATGTATGGAATGGAGTTTGCAACTGAAAAGAAACTTTGTGTTAACAACAAGCTAGGTGAAGGACGGCTTTCACACACACTTATCTCTCAGAACTGAGCAAGTGGAGAGACGTTCGTTCATCTAGCACCAAGGGAACGGGTTGCAGGAGGCACTTTTTCTCTGCTTTCTCAGACTGTTTCCTAGTGCCGGTTTGAAGTTCCTGCAGTTTTCAGTGTAAAACCGAGTTGGAGCTTCTACCTCCAAATATATATGTATGGAATGGAGTTTGCAACTGAAAAGAAACTTTGTGTTCCCAACAAGCTAGGTGAAGGACGGCTTTCACACACACTTATCTCTCTGAACTGAGCAAGTGGAGAGACGTTCGTTCATCTAGCACCAAGGGAACGGGTTGCAGGAGACACTTTTTCTCTGCTTTCTCAGTCTGTTTCCTAGTGCCGGTTTGAAGTTCCTGCAGTTTTCACTGTCAAACCGAGTTGGAGCTAGTACCTCCCCATATATATGTATGGAATGGAGTTTGCAACTGAAAAGAAACTTTGTGTTCCCAACAAGCTAGGTGAAGTACGTCTTTCAAACGCACTTATCTCTCGGAAGTGAGCAAGTGGAGAGACGTTCGTTCATCTAGCACCAAGGGAACGGGTTGCAGGAGACACTTTTTCTCTGCTTTCTCAGTCTGTTTCCTAGTGCCGGTTTGAAGTTCCTGCAGTTTTCACTGTAAAACCGAGTTGGAGCTTCTACCTCCAAATATATATGTATGGAATGGAGTTTGCAACTGAAAAGAAACTTTGTGTTTCCAACAAGCTAGGTGAAGGACGGCTTTCACACACACTTATCTCTCAGAACTGAGCAAGTGGAGAGACGTTCGTTCATCTAGCACCAAGGGAACGGTTTGCAGGAGACACTTTTTCTCTGCTTTCTCAGTCTGTTTCCTAGTGCCGGTTTGAAGTTCCTGCAGTTTTCACTGTAAAACCGATTTGGAGCTTCTACCTCCAAATATATATGTATGGAATGGAGTTTGCAACTGAAAAGAAACTTTGTGTTCCCAACAAGCTAGGTGAAGGACGGCTTTCACACACACTTATCTCTCAGAACTGAGCAAGTGGAGAGACGTTCGTTCATCTAGCACCAAGGGAACGGGTTGCAGGAGACACTTTTTCTCTGCTTTCTCAGTCTGTTTCCTAGTGCCGGTTTGAAGTTCCTGCAGTTTTCACTGTAAAACCGAGTTGGAGCTTCTACCTCCAAATATATATGTATGGAATGGAGTTTGCAACTGAAAAGAAACTTTGTGTTCCCAACAAGCTAGGTGAAGGACGGCTTTCACACACACTTATCTCTCAGAACTGAGCAAGTGGAGAGACGTTCGTTCATCTAGCACCAAGGGAACGGGTTGCAGGAGACACTTTTTCTCTGCTTTCTCAGTCTGTTTCCTAGTGCCGGTTTGAAGTTCCTGCAGTTTTCACTGTAAAACCGAGTTGGAGCTTGTACCTCCGCATATATATGTATGGAATGGAGTTTGCAACTGAAAAGAATCTTTGTGTTAACAACAAGCTAGGTGAAGGACGGCTTTCACACACACTTATCTCTCAGAACTGAGCAAGTGGAGAGACGTTCGTTCATCTAGCACCAAGGGAACGGGTTGCAGGAGGCACTTTTTCTCTGCTTTCTCAGACTGTTTCCTAGTGCCGGTTTGAAGTTCCTGCAGTTTTCAGTGTAAAACCGAGTTGGAGCTTCTACCTCCAAATATATATGTATGGAATGGAGTTTGCAACTGAAAAGAAACTTTGTGTTCCCAACAAGCTAGGTGAAGGACGGCTTTCACACACACTTATCTCTCAGAACTGAGCAAGTGGAGAGACGTTCGTTCATCTAGCACCAAGGGAACGGGTTGCAGGAGACACTTTTTCTCTGCTTTCTCAGTCTGTTTCCTAGTGCCGGTTTGAAGTTCCTGCAGTTTTCACTGTAAAACCGAGTTGGAGCTAGTACCTCCCCATATATATGTATGGAATGGAGTTTGCAACTGAAAAGAAACTTTGTGTTCCCAACAAGCTAGGTGAAGGACGGCTTTCACACACACTTATCTCTCAGAACTGAGCAAGTGGAGAGACGTTCGTTCATCTAGCACCAAGGGAACGGGTTGCAGGAGACACTTTTTCTCTGCTTTCTCAGTCTGTTTCCTAGTGCCGGTTTGAAGTTCCTGCAATTTTCACTGTAAAACCGAGTTGGAGCTTCTACCTCCAAATATATATGTATGGAATGGAGTTTGCAACTGAAAAGAAACTTTGTGTTCCCAACAAGCTAGGTGAAGGACGGCTTTCACACACACTTATCTCTCAGAACTGAGCAAGTGGAGAGACGTTCGTTCATCTAGCACCAAGGGAACGGGTTGCAGGAGACAATTTTTCTCTGCTTTCTCAGTCTGTTTCCTAGTGCCGGTTTGAAGTTCCTGCAGTTTTCACTGTAAAACCGAGTTGGAGCTTCTACCTCCAAATATATATGTATGGAATGGAGTTTGCAACTGAAAAGAAACTTTGTGTTCCCAACAAGCCAGGTGAAGGACGGCTTTCACACACACTTATCTCTCAGAACTGAGCAAGTGGAGAGACGTTCGTTCATCTAGCACCAAGGGAACGGGTTGCAGGAGACACTTTTTCTCTGCTTTCTCAGTCTGTTTCCTAGTGCCGGTTTGAAGTTCCTGCAGTTTTCACTGTAAAACCGAGTTGGAGCTTGTACCTCCCCATATATATGTATGGAATGGAGTTTGCAACTGAAAAGAAACTTTGTGTTCCCAACAAGCTAGGTGAAGGACGGCTTTCACACACACTTATCTCTCAGAACTGAGCAAGTGGAGAGACGTTCGTTCATCTAGCACCAAGGGAACGGGTTGCAGGAGACACTTTTTCTCTGCTTTCTCAGTCTGTTTCCTAGTGCCGGTTTGAAGTTCCTGCAGTTTTCAGTAAAACCGAATTGGAGCTTCTTCCTCCAAATATATATGTATGGAATGGAGTTTGCAACTGAAAAGAAACTTTGTGTTCCCAACAAGCTAGGTGAAGGACGGCTTTCACACACACATATCTCTCAGAACTGAGCAAGTGGAGAGACGTTCGTTCATCTAGCACCAAGGGAACGGGTTGCAGGAGACACTTTTTCTCTGCTTTCTCAGTCTGTTTCCTAGTGCCGGTTTGAAGTTCCTGCAGTTTTCACTGTCAAACCGAGTTGGAGCTAGTACCTCCCCATATATATGTATGGAATGGAGTTTGCAACTGAAAAGAAACTTTGTGTTCCCAACAAGCTAGGTGAAGGACGGCTTTCACACACACTTATCTCTCAGAACTGAGCAAGTGGAGAGACGTTCGTTCATCTAGAACCAAGGGAACGGGTTGCAGGAGACACTTTTTCTCTGCTTTCTCAGTCTGTTTCCTAGTGCCAGTTTGAAGTTCCTGCAGTGTTCACTGTAAAACCGAGTTGGAGCTTCTACCTCCAAATATATATGTATGGAATGGAGTTTGCAACTGAAAAGAAACTTTGTGTTCCCAACAAGCTAGGTGAAGGACGGCTTTCACACACACTTATCTCTCAGAACTGAGCAAGTGGAGAGACATTCGTTCATCTAGCACCAAGGGAACGAGTTGCAGGAGACACTTTTTCTCTGCTTTCTCAGTCTGTTTCCTAGTGCCGGTTTGAAGTTCCTGCAGTTTTCACTGTAAAACCGAGTTGGAGCTAGTACCTCCCCGTATATATGTATGGAATGGAGTTTGCAACTGAAAAGAAACTTTGTGTTCCCAACAAGCTAGGTGAAGGACGGCTTTCACACACACTTATCTCTCAGAACTGAGCAAGTGGAGAGACGTTCGTTCATCTAGCACCAAGGGAACGGGTTGCAGGAGACACTTTTTCTCTGCTTTCTCAGTCTGTTTCCTAGTGCCGGTTTGAAGTTCCTGCAGTTTTCACTGTAAAACCGAGTTGGAGCTTCTACCTCCAAATATATATGTATGGAATGGAGTTTGCAACTGAAAAGAAACTTTGTGTTCCCAACAATCTAGGTGAAGGACGGCTTTCACACACACTTATCTCTCAGAACTGAGCAAGTGGAGAGACGTTCGTTCATCTAGCACCAAGGGAACGGGTTGCAGGAGGCACTTTTTCTCTGCTTTCTCACTCTGTTTCCTAGTGCCGGTTTGAAGTTCCTGCAGTTTTCACTGTAAAACCGAGTTGGAGCTTCTACCTCCAAATATATATGTATGGAATGGAGTTTGCAACTGAAAAGAAACTTTGTGTTCCCAAAAAGCTAGGTGAAGGACGGCTTTCACACACACTTATCTCTCAGAACTGAGCAAGTGGAGAGACGTTCGTTCATCTAGAACCAAGGGAACGTGTTGCAGGAGACACTTTTTCTCTGCTTTCTCAGTCTGTTTCCTAGTGCCAGTTTGAAGTTCCTGCAGTTTTCACTGTAAAACCGAGTTGGAGCTTCTACCTCCAAATATATATGTATGGAATGGAGTTTGCAACTGAAAAGAAACTTTGTGTTCCCAACAAACTAGGTGAAGGACGGCTTTCACACACACTTATCTCTCAGAACTGAGCAAGTGGAGAGACGTTCGTTCATCTAGCACCAAGGGAACGGATTGCAGGAGACACTTTTTCTCTGCTTTCTCAGTCTGTTTCCTAGTGCCGGTTTGAAGTTCCTGCAGTTTACACTGTCAAACCGAGTTGGAGCTAGTACCTCCCCATATATATGTATGGAATGGAGTTTGCAACTGAAAAGAAACTTTGTGTTCCCAACAAGCTAGGTGAAGGACGGCTTTCACACACACTTATCTCTCAGAACTGAGCAAGTGGAGAGACGTTCGTTCATCTAGCACCAAGGGAACGGGTTGCAGGAGACACTTTTTCTCTGCTTTCTCAGTCTGTTTCCTAGTGCCGGTTTGAAGTTCCTGCAGTTTTCACTGTAAAACCGAGTTGGAGCTTCTACCTCCAAATATATATGTATGGAATGGAGTTTGCAACTGAAAAGAAACTTTGTGTTCCCAACAAGCTAGGTGAAGGACGGCTTTCACACACACTTATCTCTCAGAACTGAGCAAGTGGAGAGACGTTCGTTCATCTAGCACCAAGGGAACGGGTTGCAGGAGACACTTTTTCTCTGCTTTCTCAGTCTGTTTCCTAGTGCCGGTTTGAAGTTCCTGAAGTTTTCACTGTAAAACCGAGTTGGAGCTAGTACATCCCCATATATATGTATGGAATGGAGTTTGCAACTGAAAAGAAACTTTGTGTTCCCAACAAGCTAGGTGAAGGATGGCTTTCACACACACTTATCTCTCAGAACTGAGCAAGTGGAGAGACGTTCGTTCATCTAGCACCAAGGGAACGGGTTGCAGGAGGCACTTTTTCTCTGCTTTCTCAGTCTGTTTCCTAGTGCCGGTTTGAAGTTCCTGCAGTTTTCACTGTCAAACCGAGTTGGAGCTAGTACCTCCCCATATATATGTATGGAATGGAGTTTGCAACTGAAAAGAAACTTTGTGTTCCCAACAAGCTAGGTGAAGGACGGCTTTCACACACACTTATCTCTCAGAACTGAGCAAGTGGAGAGACGTTCGTTCATCTAGCACCAAGGGAACGGGTTGCAGGAGATACTTTTTCTCTGCATTCTCAGTCTGTTTCCTAGTGCCGGTTTGAAGTTCCTGCAGTTTTCACTATAAAACCGAGTTGGAGCTTCTACCTCCAAATATATATGTATGGAATGGAGTTTGCAACTGAAAAGAAACTTTGTGTTCCCAACAAGCTAGGTGAAGGACGGCTTTCACACACACTTATCTCTCAGAACTGAGCAAGTGGAGAGACGTTCGTTCATCTAGCACCAAGGGAACTGGTTGCAGGAGACACTTTTTCTGTGCTTTCTCAGTCTGTTTCCTAGTGCTGGTTTGAAGTTCCTGCAGTGTTCACTGTAAAACCGAGTTGGAGCTTCTACCTCCAAATATATATGTATGGAATGGAGTTTGCAACTGAAAAGAAACTTTGTGTTCCCAAAAAGCTAGGTGAAGGACGGCTTTCACACACACTTATCTCTCAGAACTGAGCAAGTGGAGAGACGTTCGTTCATCTAGCACCAAGGGAACGGGTTGCAGGAGACACTTTTTCTCTGCTTTCTCAGTCTGTTTCCTAGTGCCGGTTTGAAGTTCCTGCAGTTTTCACTGTAAAACCGAGTTGGAGCTAGTACCTCCCCATATATATGTATGGAATGGAGTTTGCAACTGAAAAGAAACTTTGTGTTCCCAACAAGCTAGGTGAAGGACGGCTTTCACACACACTTATCTCTCAGAACTGAGCAAGTGGAGAGACGTTCGTTCATCTAGCACCAAGGGAACGGGTTGCAGGAGACACTTTTTCTCTGCTTTCTCAGTCTGTTTCCTAGTGCCGGTTTGAAGTTCCTGCAGTTTTCACTGTAAAACCGAGTTGGAGCTTCTACCTCCAAATATATATGTATGGAATGGAGTTTGCAACTGAAAAGAAACTTTGTGTTCCCAACAAGATAGGTGAAGGACGGCTTTCACACACACTTATCTCTCAGAATTGAGCAAGTGGAGAGACGTTCGTTCATCTAGCACCAAGGGAACGGGTTGCAGGAGACACTTTTTCTCTGCTTTCTCAGTCTGTTTCCTAGTGCCGGTTTGAAGTTCCTGCAGTTTTCACTGTCAAACCGAGTTGGAGCTAGTACCTCCCCATATATATGTATGGAATGGAGTTTGCAACTGAAAAGAAACTTTGTGTTCCCAACAAGCTAGGTGAAGGACGGCTTTCACACACACTTATCTCTCAGAACTGAGCAAGTGGAGAGACGTTCGTTCATCTAGCACCAAGGGAACGGGTTGCAGGAGACACTTTTTCTCTGCTTTCTCAGTCTGTTTCCTAGTGCCGGTTTTAAGTTCCTGCAGTTTTCACTGTCAAACCGAGTTGGATCTTCTACCTCCAAATATATATGTATGGAATGGAGTTTGCAACTGAAAAGAAACTTTGTGTTCCCAACAAGCTAGGTGAAGGACGGCTTTCACACCCACTTATCTCTCAGAACTGAGCAAGTGGAGAGACGTTCGTTCATCTAGCACCAAGGGAACGGGTTGCAGGAGACACTTTTTCTCTGCTTTCTCAGTCTGTTTCCTAGTGCCGGTTTGAAGTTCCTGCAGTTTTCACTGTAAAACCGAGTTGGAGCTAGTACCTCCCCATATATATGTATGGAATGGAGTTTGCAACTGAAAAGAAACTTTGTGTTCCCAACAAGCTAGGTGAAGGACGGCTTTCACACACACTTATCTCTCAGAACTGAGCAAGTGGAGAGACGTTCGTTCATCTAGCACCAAGGGAACGGGTTGCAGGAGACACTTTTTCTCTACTTTCTCAGTCTGTTTCCTAGTGCCGGTTTGAAGTTCCTGCAGTTTTCACTGTCAAACCGAGTTGGAGCTAGTACCTCCCCATATATATGTATGGAATGGAGTTTGCAACTGAAAAGAAACTTTGTGTTCCCAACAAGCTAGGTGAAGGACGGCTTTCACACACACTTATCTCTCAGAACTGAGCAAGTGGAGAGACGTTCGTTCATCTAGCACCAAGGGAACGGGTTGCAGGAGATACTTTTTCTCTGCTTTCTCAGTCTGTTTCCTAGTGCCGGTTTGAAGTTCCTGCAGTTTTCACTGTAAAACCGAGTTGGAGCTTCTACCTCCAAATATATATGTATGGAATGGAGTTTGCAACTGAAAAGAAACTTTGTGTTCCCAACAAGCTAGGTGAAGGACGGCTTTCACACACACTTATCTCTCAGAACTGAGCAAGTGGAGAGACGTTCGTTCATCTAGCACCAAGGGAACGGGTTGCAGGAGACACTTTTTCTCTGCTTTCTCAGTCTGTTTCCTAGTGCCGGTTTGATGTTCCTGCAGTGTTCACTGTAAAACCGAGTTGGAGCTTCTACCTCCAAATATATATGTATGGAATGGAGTTTGCAACTGAAAAGAAACTTTGTGTTCCCAAAAAGCTAGGTGAAGGACGGCTTTCACACACACTTATCTCTCAGAACTGAGCAAGTGGAGAGACGTTCGTTCATCTAGCACCAAGGGAACGGGTTGCAGGAGACACTTTTTCTCTGCTTTCTCAGTCTGTTTCGTAGTGCCGGTTTGAAGTTCCTGCAGTTTTCACTGTAAAACCGAGTTGGAGCTTCTACCTCCAAATATATATGTATGGAATGGAGTTTGCAACTGAAAAGAAACTTTGTGTTCCCAACAAGCTAGGTGAAGGACGGCTTTCACACACACTTATCTCTCAGAACTGAGCAAGTGGAGAGACGTTCGTTCATCTAGCACCAAGGGAACGGGTTGCAGGAGACACTTTTTCTCTGCTTTCTCAGTCTGTTTCCTAGTGCCGGTTTGAAGTTCCTGCAGATTTCACTGTAAAACCGAGTTGGAGCTAGTACCTCCCCATATATATGTATGGAATGGAGTTTGCAACTGAAAAGAAACTTTGTGTTCCCAACAAGCTAGGTGAAGGACGGCTTTCACACACACTTATCTCTCAGAACTGAGCAAGTGGAGAGACGTTCGTTCATCTAGCACCAAGGGAACGGGTTGCAGGAGACACTTTTTCTCTGCTTTCTCAGTCTGTTTCCTAGTGCCGGTTTGAAGTTCCTGCAGTTTTCACTGTAAAACCGAGTTGGAGCTTCTACCTCCAAATATATATGTATGGAATGGAGTTTGCAACTGAAAAGAAACTTTGTGTTCCCAACAAGCTAGGTGAAGGACTGCTTTCACACACACTTATCTCTCAGAACTGAGCAAGTGGAGAGACGTTCGTTCATCTAGCACCAAGGGAACGGGTTGCAGGAGACACTTTTTCTCTGCTTTCTCAGTCTGTTTCCTAGTGCCGGTTTGAAGTTCCTGCAGTTTTCACTGTAAAACCGAGTTGGAGCTAGTACCTCCCCATATATATGTATGGAATGGAGTTTGCAACTGAAAAGAAACTTTGTGTTCCCAACAAGCTAGGTGAAGGACGGCTTTCACACACACTTATCTCTCAGAACTGAGCAAGTGGAGAGACGTTCGTTCATCTAGCACCAAGGGAACGGGTTGCAGGAGACACTTTTTCTCTGCTTTCTCAGTCTGTTTCCTAGTGCCGGTTTGAAGTTCCTGCAGTTTTCACTGTAAAACCGATTTGGAGCTTCTACCTCCAAATATATATGTATGGAATGGAGTTTGCAACTGAAAAGAAACTTTGTGTTCCCAACAAGCTAGGTGAAGGACGGCTTTCACACACACTTATCTCTCAGAACTGAGCAAGTGGAGAGACGTTCGTTCATCTAGCACCAAGGGAACGGGTTGCAGGAGGCACTTTTTCTCTGCTTTCTCAGTCTGTTTCCTAGTGCCGGTTTGAAGTTCCTGCAGTTTTCACTGTAAAACCGAGTTGGAAATAGTACCTCCAAATATATATGTATGGAATGGAGTTTGCAACTGAAAAGAAACTTTGTGTTCCCAAAAAGCTAGGTGAAGGACGGCTTTCACACACACTTATCTCTCAGAACTGAGCAAGTGGAGAGACGTTCGTTCATCTAGCACCAAGGGAACGGGTTGCAGGAGACACTTTTTCTCTGCTTTCTCAGTCTGTTTCCTAGTGCCGGTTTGAAGTTCCTGCAGTTTTCACTGTAAAACCGAGTTGGAGCTAGTACCTCCCCATATATATGTATGGAATGGAGTTTGCAACTGAAAAGAAACTTTGTGTTCCCAACAAGCTAGGTGAAGGACGGCTTTCACACACACTTATCTCTCAGAACTGAGCAAGTGGAGAGACGTTCGTTCATCTAGCACCAAGGGAACGGGTTGCAGGAGACACTTTTTCTCTGCTTTCTCAGTCTGTTTCCTAGTGCCGGTTTGAAGTTCCTGCAGTTTTCACTGTAAAACCGAGTTGGAGCTTCTACCTCCAAATATATATGTATGGAATGGAGTTTGCAACTGAAAAGAAACTTTGTGTTCCCAACAAGCTAGGTGAAGGACGGCTTTCACACACACTTATCTCTCAGAACTGAGCAAGTGGAGAGACGTTCGTTCATCTAGCACCAAGGGAACGGGTTTCAGGAGTCACTTTTTCTCTGCTTTCTCAGTCTGTTTCCTAGTGCCGGTTTGAAGTTCCTGCAGTTTTCACTGTAAAACCGAGTTGGAACTAGTACCTCCAAATATATATGTATGGAATGGAGTTTGCAACTGAAAAGAAACTTTGTGTTCCCAAAAAGCTAGGTGAAGGACGGCTTTCACACACACTTATCTCTCAGAATTGAGCAAGTGGAGAGACGTTCGTTCATCTAGCACCAAGGGAACGGGTTGCAGGAGACACTTTTTCTCTGCTTTCTCAGTCTGTTTCCTAGTGCCGGTTTGAAGTTCCTGCAGTTTTCACTGTAAAACCGAGTTGGAGCTAGTACCTCCCCATATATATGTATGGAATGGAGTTTGCAACTGAAAAGAAACTTTGTGTTCCCAACAAGCTAGGTGAAGGACGGCTTTCACACACACTTATCTCTCAGAACTGAGCAAGTCTAGAGACGTTCGTTCATCTAGCACCAAGGGAACGGGTTGCAGGAGACACTTTTTCTCTGCTTTCTCAGTCTGTTTCCTAGTGCCGGTTTGAAGTTCCTGCAGTTTTCACTGTAAAATCGAGTTGGAGCTAGTACCTCCCCATATATATGTATGGAATGGAGTTTGCAACTGAAAAGAAACTTTGTGTTCCCAACAAGCTAGGTGAAGGACGGCTTTCACACACACTTATCTCTCAGAACTGAGCAAGTGGAGAGACGTTCGTTCATCTAGCACCAAGGGAACGGGTTGCAGGAGACACTTTTTCTCTGCTTTCTCAGTCTGTTTCCTAGTGCCGGTTTGAAGTTCCTGCAGTTTTCACTGTAAAACCGAGTTGGAGCTAGTACCTCCCCATATATATGTATGGAATGGAGTTTGCAACTGAAAAGAAACTTTGTGTTCCCAACAAGCTAGGTGAAGGACGGCTTTCACACACACTTATCTCTCAGAACTGAGCAAGTGGAGAGACGTTCGTTCATCTAGCACCAAGGGAACGGGTTGCAGGAGACACTTTTTCTCTGCTTTCTCAGTCTGTTTCCTAGTGCCGGTTTGAAGTTCCTGCAGTTTTCACTGTAAAACCGAGTTGGAGCTTCTACCTCCAAATATATATGTATGGAATGGAGTTTGCAACTGAAAAGAAACTTTGTGTTCCCAACAAGCTAGGTGAAGGACGGCTTTCACACACACTTATCTCTTAGAACTGAGCAAGTGGAGAGACGTTCGTTCATCTAGCACCAAGGGAACGGGTTGCAGGAGACACATTTTCTCTGCTTTCTCAGTCTGTTTCCTAGTGCCGGTTTGAAGTTCCTGCAGTTTTCACTGTAAAACCGAGTTGGAGCTAGTACCTCCCCATATATATGTATGGAATGGAGTTTGCAACTGAAAAGAAACTTTGTGTTCCCAACAAGCTAGGTGAAGGACGGCTTTCACACACACTTATCTCTCAGAACTGAGCAAGTGGAGAGACGTTCGTTCATCTAGCACCAAGGGAACGGGTTGCAGGAGACACTTTTTCTCTGCTTTCTCAGTCTGTTTCCTAGTGCCGGTTTGAAGTTCCTGCAGTTTTCACTGTAAAACCGAGTTGGAGCTTCTACCTCCAAATATATATGTATGGAATGGAGTTTGCAACTGAAAAGAAACTTTGTGTTCCCAACAAGCTAGGTGAAGGACGGCTTTCACACACACTTATCTCTCAGAACTGAGCAAGTGGAGAGACATTCGTTCATCTAGCACCAAGGGAACGGGTTGCAGGAGACACTTTTTCTCTGCTTTCTCAGTCTGTTTCCTAGTGCCGGTTTGAAGTTCCTGCAGTTTTCACTGTAAAACCGAGTTGGAACTAGTACCTCCAAATATATATGTATGGAATGGAGTTTGCAACTGAAAAGAAACTTTGTGTTCCCAAAAAGCTAGGTGAAGGACGGCTTTCACACACAATTATCTCTCAGAACTGAGCAAGTGGAGAGACGTTCGTTCATCTAGCACCAAGGGAACGGGTTGCAGGAGACACTTTTTCTCTGCTTTCTCAGTCTGTTTCCTAGTGCCGGTTTGAAGTTCCTGCAGTTTTCACTGTAAAACCGAGTTGGAGCTAGTACCTCCCCATATATATGTATGGAATGGAGTTTGCAACTGAAAAGAAACTTTGTGTTCCCAACAAGCTAGGTGAAGGACGGCTTTCACACACACTTATCTCTCAGAACTGAGCAAGTGGAGAGACGTTCGTTCATCTAGTACCAAGGGAACGGGTTTCAGGAGTCACTTTTTCTCTGCTTTCTCAGTCTGTTTCCTAGTGCCGGTTTGAAGTTCCTGCAGTTTTCACTGTAAAACCGAGTTGGAACTAGTACCTCCAAATATATATGTATGGAATGGAGTTTGCAACTGAAAAGAAACTTTGTGTTCCCAACAAGCTAGGTGAAGGACGGCTTTCACACACACTTATCTCTCAGAACTGAGCAAGTGGAGAGACGTTCGTTCATCTAGCACCAAGGGAACGGGTTGCAGGAGACACTTTTTCTCTGCTTTCTCAGTCTGTTTCCTAGTGCCGGTTTGAAGTTCCTGCAGTTTTCACTGTAAAACCGAGTTGGAGCTAGTACCTCCCCATATATATGTATGGAATGGAGTTTGCAACTGAAAAGAAACTTTGTGTTCCCAACAAGCTAGGTGAAGGACGGCTTTCACACACACTTATCTCTCAGAACTGAGCAAGTGGAGAGACGTTCGTTCATCTAGCACCAAGGGAACGGGTTGCAGGAGACACTTTTTCTCTGCTTTCTCAGTCTGTTTCCTAGTGCCGGTTTGAAGTTCCTGCAGTTTTCACTGTAAAATCGAGTTGGAGCTAGTACCTCCCCATATATATGTATGGAATGGAGTTTGCAACTGAAAAGAAACTTTGTGTTCCCAACAAGCTAGGTGAAGGACGGCTTTCACACACACTTATCTCTCAGAACTGAGCAAGTGGAGAGACGTTCGTTCATCTAGCACCAAGGGAACGGGTTGCAGGAGACACTTTTTCTCTGCTTTCTCAGTCTGTTTCCTAGTGCCGGTTTGAAGTTCCTGCAGTTTTCACTGTAAAACCGAGTTGGAGCTAGTACCTCCCCATATATATGTATGGAATGGAGTTTGCAACTGAAAAGAATATTTGTGTTCCCAACAAGCTAGGTGAAGGACGGCTTTCACACACACTTATCTCTCAGAACTGAGCAAGTGGAGAGACGTTCGTTCATCTAGCACCAAGGGAACGGGTTGCAGGAGACACTTTTTCTCTGCTTTTCTCAGTCTGTTTCCTAGTGCTGGTTTGAAGTTCCTGCAGTTTTCACTGGTAAAACCGAGTTGGAGCTTCTACCTCCCAAATATATATGTATGGAATGGAGTTTGCAACTGAAAAGAAACTTTGTGTTCCCAACAAGCTAGGTGAAGGGACGGCTTTCACACACACTTATCTCTTAGAACTGAGCAAGTGGAGAGACATTCGTTCATCTAGCACCAAGGGAACGGGTTGCAGGAGACACTTTTTCTCTGCTTTCTCAGTCTGTTTCCTAGTGTCGGTTTGAAGTTCCTGCAGTTTTCACTGTAAAACCGAGTTGGAACTAGTACCTCCCCGTATATATGTATGGAATGGAGTTTGCAACTGAAAAGAAACTTTGTGTTCTCCAACAAGCTAGGTGAAGGACGGCTTTCACACACACTTATCTCTCAGAACTGAGCAAGTGGAGAGACGTTCGTTCATCTAGCACCAAGGGAACGGGTTGCAGGAGACATTTTTTTCTCTGCTTTCTCAGTCTGTTTCCTAGTGCCGGTTTGAAGTTCCTGCAGTTTTTCACTGTAAAACCGAGTTGGAGCTAGTACCTCCCTCATATATATGTATGGAATGTAGTTTGCAACTGAAAAGAAACTTTGTGTTCCCAACCAGCTAGGTGAAGGACGGCTTTCACACACACTTATCTCTCAGAACTGAGCAAGTGGAGAGACGTTCGTTCATCTAGCACCAAGGGAACGGGTTGTAGGAGACACTTTTTCTCTGCTTTCTCAGTCTGTTTCCTAGTGCCCGGTTTGAAGTTCCTGCAGTTTTCACTGTAAAACCGAGTTGGAGCTAGTACCTTCCCCATATATATGTATGGAATGGAGTTTGCAACTGAAAAGAAACTTTGTGTTCCCAACAAGCTAGGTGAAGGACTGCTTTCACACACACTTATCTCTCAGAACTGAGCAAGTGGAGAGACGTTCGTTCATCTAGCACCAAGGGAACGGGTTGCAGGAGGACACTTTTTCTCTGCTTTCTCAGTCTGTTTCCTAGTGCCGGTTTGAAGTTCCTGCAGTTTTCACTGTAAAACCGAGTTGGAGCTAGTACCTCCCCATATATATGTATGGAATGGAGTTTGCAACTGAAAAGAAACTTTGTGTTCCCAACAAGCTAGGTGAAGGACGGCTTTCACACACACTTATCTCTCAGAACTGAGCAAGTGGAGAGACGTTCGTTCATCTAGCACCAAGGGAACGGGTTGCAGGAGACACTTTTTTCTCTGCTTTCTCAGTCTGTTTCCTAGTGCCGGTTTGAAGTTCCTGCAGTTTTCACTGTAAAACCGAGTTGGAGCTTCTACCCTCCAAATATATATGTATGGAATGGAGTTTGCAACTGAAAAGAAAACTTTGTGTTCCCAACAAAGCTAGGTGAAGGACGGCTTTCACACACACTTATCTCTCAGAACTGAGCAAGTGGAGAGACGTTCGTTCATCTAGCACCAAGGGAACGGGTTGCAGGAGACACTTTTTCTCTGCTTTCCTCAGTCTGTTTCCTAGTGCCGGTTTGAAGTTCCTGCAGTTTTCACTGTAAAATCGAGTTGGAACTAGTACCTCCCCGTATATATGTATGGAATGGAGTTTGCCAACTGAAAAGAAACTTTGTGTTCCCAACAAGCTAGGTGAAGGACGGCTTTCACACACACTTATCTCTCAGAACTGAGCAAGTGGAGAGACGTTCGTTCATCTAGCACCAAGGGAACGGGTTGCAGGAGACACTTTTTCTCTGCTTTCTCAGTCTGTTTCCTAGTGCCGGTTTGAAGTTCCTGCAGTTTTTCACTGTAAAAACCGAGTTGGAGCTAGTACCTCCTCATATATATGTATGGAATGGAGTTTGCCAACTGAAAAGAAACTTTGTGTTCCCAACAAGCTAGGTGAAGGACTGCTTTCACACACACTTATCTCTCACAACTGAGCAAGTGGAGAGACGTTCGTTCATCTAGCACCAAGGGAACGGGTTGCAGGAGACACTTTTTCTCTGCTTTCTCAGTCTGTTTCCTAGTGCCGGTTTGAAGTTCCTGCAGTTTTCACTGTAAAACGAGTTGGAGCTTCTACCTCCAAATATATATGTATGGAATGGAGTTTGCAACTGAAAAGAAACTTTGTGTTCCCAACAAGCTAGGTGAAGGACGGCTTTCAACACACACTTATCTCTCAGAACTGAGCAAGTGGAGAGACGTTCGTTCATCTAGCACCAAGGGAACGGGTTGCAGGGAGACACTTTTTTCTCTGCTTTCTCAGTCTGTTTCCTAGTGCCGGTTTGAAGTTCCTGCAGTTTTCACTGTAAAATCGGGTTGGAACTAGTACCACCCCATATATATGTATGGAATGGAGTTTGCAACTGAAAAGAAACTTTGTGTTCCCAACAAGCTAGGTGAAGGACGGCTTTCACACACACTTATCTCTCAGAACTGAGCAAGTGGAGAGACGTTCGTTCATCTAGCACCAAGGGAACGGGTTGCAGGAGACACTTTTTCTCTGCTTTCTCAGTCTGTTTCCTAGTGCCGGTTTGAAGTTCCTGCAGTTTTCACTGTAAAACCGAGTTGGAGCTAGTACCTCCCCATATATATGTATGGAATGGAGTTTGCAACTGAAAAGAAACTTTGTGTTCCCAACAAGCTAGGTGAAGGACTGCTTTCACACACACTTCATCTCCTCACAACTGAGCAAGTGGAGAGACGTTCGTTCATCTAGCACCAAGGGAACGGGTTGCAGGAGACACTTTTTCTCTGCTTTCTCAGTCTGTTTCCTAGTGCCGGTTTGAAGTTCCTGCAGTTTTCACTGTAAAACCGAGTTGGAGCTAGTACCTCCCCATATATATGTATGGAATGGAGTTTGCAACTGAAAAGAAACTTTGTGTTCCCAACAAGCTAGGTGAAGGACGGCTTTCACACACACTTATCTCTCAGAACTGAGCAAGTGGAGAGACGTTCGTTCATCTAGCACCAAGGGAACGGGTTGCAGGAGACACTTTTTCTCTGCTTTCTCAGTCTGTTTAATAGTGCCGGTTTGATGTTCCTGCAGTTTTCACTGTAAAACAGTGTTGGAGATAGTACCTCCCCATATATATGTATGGAATGGAGTTTGCAACTGAAAAGAATATTTGTGTTCCCAACAAGCTAGGTGAAGGACGGCTTTCACACACACTTATCTCTCAGAACTGAGCAAGTGGAGAGACGTTCGTTCATCTAGCACCAAGGGAACGGGTTGCAGGAGACACTTTTTCTCTGCTTTCTCAGTCTGTTTCCTAGTGCGCGGTTTGAAGTTCCTGCAGTTTTCACTGTAAAAACCGAGTTGGAGCTTCTACCTCCAAATATATATGTTTGGAATGGAGTTTGCAACTGAAAAGAAACTTTGTGTTCCCAACAAGCTAGGTGAAGGACGGCTTTCACACTCACTTATCTCTCAGAACTGAGCAAGTGGAGAGACGTTCGTTCATCTAGCACCAAGGGAACGGGTTGCAGGAGACACTTTTTCTCTGCTTTCTCAGTCAGTTTCCTAGTGCCGGTTTGAAGTTCCTGCAGTTTTCACTGTAAAACCGAGTTGGAGCTTCTACCTCCAAATATATATGTATGGAATGGAGTTTGCAACTGAAAAGAAACTTTGTGTTCCCAACAAGCTAGGTGAAGGACGGCTTTCACACACACTTATCTCTCAGAACTGAGCAAGTGGAGAGACCGTTCGTTCATCTAGCACCAAGGGAACGGGTTGCAGGAGACACTTTTTCTCTGCTTTCTCAGTCTGTTTCCTAGTGCCGGTTTGAAGTTCCTGCAGTTTTCACTGTAAAACCGAGTTGGAGCTTCTACCCTCCAAATATATATGTATGGAATGGAGTTTGCAACTGAAAAGAAACTTTGTGTTCCCAACAAGCTAGGTTGAAGGACGGCTTTCACACACACTTATCTCTCAGAACTGAGGCAAGTGGAGAGACGTTCGTTCATCTAGCACCAAGGGAACGGGTTGCAGGAGACACTTTTTCTCTGCTTTCTCAGTCTGTTTCCTAGTGCCGGTTTGAAGTTCCTGCAGTTTTTCACTGTAAAAACCGTGTTGGAGCTAGTACCTCCCCATATATATGTATGGAATGGAGTTTGCAACTGAAAAGAATATTTGTGTTCCCAACAAGCTAGGTGAAGGACGGCTTTCACACACACTTATCTCTCAGAACTGAGCAAGTGGAGAGACGTTCGTTCATCTAGCACCAAGGGAACGGGTTGCAGGAGACACTTTTTCTCTGCTTTCTCAGTCTGTTTCCTAGTGCCGGTTTGAAGTTCCTGCAGTTTTCACTGTAAAAACCGAGTTGGAGCTTCTACCTCCAAATATATATGTATGGAATGGAGTTTGCAACTGAAAAGAGAACTTTGTGTTCCCAACAAGCTAGGTGAAGGGCGGCTTTCACACACACTTATCGCTCAGAACTGAGCAAGTGGAGAGACGTTCGTTCATCTAGCACCAAGGGAACGGGTTGCAGGAGACACTTTTTCTCTGCTTTCTCAGTCTGTTTCCTAGTTGCCGGTTTGAAGTTCCTGCAGTTTTCACTGTAAAACCGAGTTGGAGCTTGTACCTCCCCATATATATGTATGGAATGGAGTTTGCAACTGAAAAGAAACTTTGTGTTCCCAACAAGCTAGGTGAAGGACGGCTTTCACACACACTTATCTCTCAGAACTGAGCAAGTGGAGAGACGTTCGTTCATCTAGCACCAAGGGAACGGGTTGCAGGAGGCACTTTTTCTCTGCTTTCTCAGACTGTTTCCTAGTGCCGGTTTGAAGTTCCTGCAGTTTTCACTGTAAAACCGAGTTGGAGCTTCTACCTCCAAATATATATGTATGGAATGGAGTTTTGCAACTGGAAAGAAACTTTGTGTTCCCAAAAAGCTAGGTGAAGGACGGCTTTCACACACACTTATCTCTCAGAACTGAGCAAGTGGAGGAGACGTTCGTTCATCTAGCACCAAGGGAACGGGTTGCAGGAGACACTTTTTCTCTGCTTTCTCAGTCTGTTTCCTAGTGCCGGTTTGAATTTCCTGCAGTTTTCACTGTAAAACCGAGTTGGAGCTAGTACCTCCCCATATATATGTATGGAATGGAGTTTGCAACTGAAAAGAATATTTGTGTTCCCAACAAGCTAAGTGAAGGGACGGCTTTCACACACACTTATCTCTCAGAACTGAGCAAGTGGAGAGACGTTCGTTCATCTAGCACCAAGGGAACGGGTTGCAGGAGACACTTTTTCTCTGCTTTCTCAGTCCTGTTTCCTAGTGCCGGTTTGAAGTTCCTGCAGTTTTCACTGTAAAACCGAGTTGGAGCTTCTACCTCCAAATATATATGTATGGAATGGAGTTTGCAACTGAAAAGAAACTTGTGTTCCCAACAAGCTAGGTGAAGTACTGGCTTTCCACACACA
>NW_026989743.1:0-119701 GCF_036321535.1 Camelus dromedarius
ACAGTCGAGCGCTGCGTACGAACGTCTCTCCACATGCTCAGTTCTGAGAGATAAGTGTGTGTGAAAGCCGTCCTTCACCTAGCTTGTTGGGAACACAAAGTTTCTTTTCAGTTGCAAACTCCACTCCATACATATATATGGGGAGATACTAGCTCCAACTCGGTTTTACAGTGAAAACTGCAGGAACTTCAAACCGGCACTAGGAAACAGACTGAGAAATCAGAGTAAAAGTTTCTACTTCAAATCCGTTCACCTTGTGCTAGATGAACGAACGTCTCTCCACATGCTCAGTTCTGAGAGATAAGTGTGTGTGAAAGCCGTCCTTCACCTAGCTTGTTGGGAACACAAAGTTTCTTTTCAGTTGCAAACTCCACTCCATACATATATATGGGGAGGTACTAGCTCCAACTCGGTTTTACAGTGAAAACTGCAGGAACTTCAAACCGGCACTAGAAACAGACTGAGAAACCAGAGTAAAAGTTTCTCCTGCAACCCGTTCCCCTTGTGCTAGATGAACGAACGTCTCTCCACATGCTCAGTTCTGAGAGATAAGTGTGTGTGAAAGCCGTCCTTCACCTAGCTTGTTGGGAACACAAAGTTTCTTTTCAGTTGCAAACTCCACTCCATACATATATATGGGGAGGTACTAGCTCCAACTCGGTTTTACAGTGAAAACTGCAGGAACTTCAAACCGGCACTAGGAAACAGACTGAGAAACCAGAGTAAAAGTTTCTCCTGCAACCCGTTCCCCTTTTGCTAGATGAACGAACGTCTCTCCACATGCTCAATTCTGAGAGATAAGTGTGTGTGAAAGCCGTCCTTCAACAAGCTTGTTGGGAACACAAAGTTTCTTTTCAGTTGCAAACTCCACTCCATACATATATATGGGAGGTACTAGCTCCAACTCGGTTTTACAGTGAAAACTGCAGGAAATTCAAACCGGCACTAGGAAACAGACTGAGAAACCAGAGTAAAAGTTCTCCTGCAACCCGTTCCCCTTGTGCTAGATGAACGAACGTCTCTCCAAATGCTCAGTTCTGAGAGATAAGTGTGTGTGAAAGCCGTCCTTCACCTAGCTTGTTGGGAACACAAAGTTTCTTTTCAGTTGCAAACTCCACTCCATACATATATATGGGGAGGTACTAGCTCCAACTCGGTTTTACAGTGAAAACTGCAGGAACTTCAAACCGGCACTAGGAAACAGACTGAGAAACGAGAGTAAAAGTTTCTCCTGCAACCCGTTCCCCTTGTGCTAGATGAACGAACGTCCTCCACATGCTCAGTTCTGAGAGATAAGTGTGTGTGAAAGCCGTCCTTCACCTAGCTTGTTGGGAACACAAAGTTTCTTTTCAGTTGCAAACTCCACTCCATACATATATATGGGGAGGTACTAGCTCCAACTCGGTTTTACAGTGAAAACTGCAGGAACTTCAAACCGGCACTAGGAAACAGACTGAGAAACCAGAGTAAAAGTTTCTCCTGCAACCCGTTCCCCTTGTGCTAGATGAACGAACGTCTCTCCACATGCTCAGTTCTGAGAGATAAGTGTGTGTGAAAGCCGTCCTTCACCTAGCTTGTTGGGAACACAAAGTTTCTTTTCAGTTACAAACTCCACTCCATACATATATATGGGGAGGTACTAGCTCCAACTCGGTTTTACAGTGAAAACTGCAGGAACTTCAAACCGGCACTAGGAAACAGACTGAGAAACCAGAGTAAAAGTTTCTCCTGCAACCCGTTCCCCTTTTGCTAGATGAACGAACGTCTCTCCACATGCTCAGTTCTGAGAGATAAGTGTGTGTGAAAGCCGTCCTTCAACTAGCTTGTTGGGAACACAAAGTTTCTTTTCAGTTGCAAACTCCACTCCATACATATATATGGGGAGGTACTAGCTCCAACTCGGTTTTACAGTGAAAACTGCAGGAAATTCAAACCGGCACTAGGAAACAGACTGAGAAACCAGAGTAAAAGTTCTCCTGCAACCCGTTCCCCTTGTGCTAGATGAACGAACGTCTCTCCAAATGCTCAGTTCTGAGAGATAAGTGTGTGTGAAAGCCGTCCTTCACCTAGCTTGTTGGAACACAAAGTTTCTTTTCAGTTGCAAACTCCAATCCATACATATATATGGGGAGGTACTAGCTCCAACTCGGTTTTACAGTGAAAACTGCAGGAACTTCAAACCGGCACTAGGAAACAGACTGAGAAACGAGAGTAAAAGTTTCTCCTGCAACCCGTTCCCCTTGTGCTAGATGAACGAACGTCCCTCCACATGCTCAGTTCTGAGAGATAAGTGTGTGTGAAAGCCGTCCTTCAACTAGCTTGTTGGGAACACAAAGTTTCTTTTCAGTTGCAAACTCCACTCCATACATATATATGGGGAGGTACTAGCTCCAACTCGGTTTTACAGTGAAAACTGCAGGAACTTCAAACCGGCACTAGGAAACAGACTGAGAAACCAGAGTAAAAGTTTCTCCTGCAACCCGTTCCCCTTGTGCTAGATGAACGAACGTCTCTCCACATGCTCAGTTCTGAGAGATAAGTGTGTGTGAAAGCCGTCCTTCACCTAGCTTGTTGGGAACACAAAGTTTCTTTTCAGTTGCAAACTCCACTCCATACATATATATGGGGAGGTACTAGCTCCAACTCGGTTTTACAGTGAAAACTGCAGGAACTTCAAACCGGCACTAGGAAACAGACTGAGAAACCAGAGTAAAAGTTTCTCCTGCAACCCGTTCCCCTTGTGCTAGATGAACGAACGTCTCTCCACATGCTCAGTTCTGAGAGATAAGTGTGTGTGAAAGCCGTCCTTCACCTAGCTTGTTGGGAACACAAAGTTTCTTTTCAGTTGCAAACTCCACTCCATACATATATATGGGGAGGTACTAGCTCCAACTCGGTTTTACAGTGAAAACTGCAGGAACTTCAAACCGGCACTAGGAAACAGACTGAGAAACCAGAGTAAAAGTTTCTCCTGCAACCCGTTCCCCTTGTGCTAGATGAACGAACGTCTCTCCACATGCTCAGTTCTGAGAGATAAGTGTGTGTGAAAGCCGTCCTTCACCTAGCTTGTTGGGAACACAAAGTTTCTTTTCAGTTGCAAACTCCACTCCATACATATATATGGGGAGGTACTAGCTCCAACTCGGTTTTACAGTGAAAACTGCAGGAACTTCAAACCGGCACTAGGAAACAGACTGAGAAACCAGAGTAAAAGTTTCTCCTGCAACCCGTTCCCCTTGTGCTAGATGAACGAACGTCTCTCCACATGCTCAGTTCTGAGAGATAAGTGTGTGTGAAAGCCGTCCTTCACCTAGCTTGTTGGGAACACAAAGTTTCTTTTCAGTTGCAAACTCCACTCCATACATATATATGGGGAGGTACTAGCTCCAACTCGGTTTTACAGTGAAAACTGCAGGAACTTCAAACCGGCACTAGGAAACAGACTGAGAAACCAGAGTAAAAGTTTCTCCTGCAACCCGTTCCCCTTGTGCTAGATGAACGAACGTCTCTCCACATGCTCAGTTCTGAGAGATAAGTGTGTGTGAAAGCCGTCCTTCAACTAGCTTGTTGGGAACACAAAGTTTCTTTTCAGTTGCAAACTCCACTCCATACATATATATGGGGAGGTACTAGCTCCAACTCGGTTTTACAGTGAAAACTGCAGGAACTTCAAACCGGCACTAGGAAACAGACTGAGAAACCAGAGTAAAAGTTTCTCCTGCAACCCGTTCCCCTTGTGCTAGATGAACGAACGTCTCTCCACATGCTCAGTTCTGAGAGATAAGTGTGTGTGAAAGCCGTCCTTCACCTAGCTTGTTGGGAACACAAAGTTTCTTTTCAGTTGCAAACTCCACTCCATACATATATATGGGGAGGTACTAGCTCCAACTCGGTTTTACAGTGAAAACTGCAGGAACTTCAAACCGGCACTAGGAAACAGACTGAGAAACCAGAGTAAAAGTTTCTCCTGCAACCCGTTCCCCTTGTGCTAGATGAACGAACGTCTCTCCACATGCTCAGTTCTGAGAGATAAGTGTGTGTGAAAGCCGTCCTTCACCTAGCTTGTTGGGAACACAAAGTTTCTTTTCAGTTGCAAACTCCACTCCATACATATATATGGGGAGGTACTAGCTCCAACTCGGTTTTACAGTGAAAACTGCAGGAACTTCAAACCGGCACTAGGAAACAGACTGAGAAACCAGAGTAAAAGTTTCTCCTGCAACCCGTTCCCCTTGTGCTAGATGAACGAACGTCTCTCCACATGCTCAGTTCTGAGAGATAAGTGTGTGTGAAAGCCGTCCTTCAACTAGCTTGTTGGGAACACAAAGTTTCTTTTCAGTTGCAAACTCCACTCCATACATATATATGGGGAGGTACTAGCTCCAACTCGGTTTTACAGTGAAAACTGCAGGAACTTCAAACCGGCACTAGGAAACAGACTGAGAAACCAGAGTAAAAGTTTCTCCTGCAACCCGTTCCCCTTGTGCTAGATGAACGAACGTCTCTCCACATGCTCAGTTCTGAGAGATAAGTGTGTGTGAAAGCCGTCCTTCACCTAGCTTGTTGGGAACACAAAGTTTCTTTTCAGTTGCAAACTCCACTCCATACATATATATGGGGAGGTACTAGCTCCAACTCGGTTTTACAGTGAAAACTGCAGGAAATTCAAACCGGCACTAGGAAACAGACTGAGAAACGAGAGTAAAAGTTTCTCCTGCAACCCGTTCCCCTTGTGCTAGATGAACGAACGTCCCTCCACATGCTCAGTTCTGAGAGATAAGTGTGTGTGAAAGCCGTCCTTCAACTAGCTTGTTGGGAACACAAAGTTTCTTTTCAGTTGCAAACTCCACTCCATACATATATATGGGGAGGTACTAGCTCCAACTCGGTTTTACAGTGAAAACTGCAGGAACTTCAAACCGGCACTAGGAAACAGACTGAGAAACCAGAGTAAAAGTTTCTCCTGCAACCCGTTCCCCTTGTGCTAGATGAACGAACGTCTCTCCACATGCTCAGTTCTGAGAGATAAGTGTGTGTGAAAGCCGTCCTTCAACTAGCTTGTTGGGAACACAAAGTTTCTTTTCAGTTGCAAACTCCACTCCATACATATATATGGGGAGGTACTAGCTCCAACTCGGTTTTACAGTGAAAACTGCAGGAACTTCAAACCGGCACTAGGAAACAGACTGAGAAACCAGAGTAAAAGTTTCTCCTGCAACCCGTTCCCCTTGTGCTAGATGAACGAACGTCTCTCCACATGCTCAGTTCTGAGAGATAAGTGTGTGTGAAAGCCGTCCTTCAACTAGCTTGTTGGGAACACAAAGTTTCTTTTCAGTTGCAAACTCCACTCCATACATATATATGGGGAGGTACTAGCTCCAACTCGGTTTTACAGTGAAAACTGCAGGAACTTCAAACCGGCACTAGGAAACAGACTGAGAAACCAGAGTAAAAGTTTCTCCTGCAACCCGTTCCCCTTGTGCTAGATGAACGAACGTCTCTCCACATGCTCAGTTCTGAGAGATAAGTGTGTGTGAAAGCCGTCCTTCACCTAGCTTGTTGGGAACACAAAGTTTCTTTTCAGTTGCAAACTCCACTCCATACATATATATGGGGAGGTACTAGCTCCAACTCGGTTTTACAGTGAAAACTGCAGGAAATTCAAACCGGCACTAGGAAACAGACTGAGAAACGAGAGTAAAAGTTTCTCCTGCAACCCGTTCCCCTTGTGCTAGATGAACGAACGTCCCTCCACATGCTCAGTTCTGAGAGATAAGTGTGTGTGAAAGCCGTCCTTCAACTAGCTTGTTGGGAACACAAAGTTTCTTTTCAGTTGCAAACTCCACTCCATACATATATATGGGGAGGTACTAGCTCCAACTCGGTTTTACAGTGAAAACTGCAGGAACTTCAAACCGGCACTAGGAAACAGACTGAGAAACCAGAGTAAAAGTTTCTCCTGCAACCCGTTCCCCTTTTGCTAGATGAACGAACGTCTCTCCACATGCTCAGTTCTGAGAGATAAGTGTGTGTGAAAGCCGTCCTTCAACTAGCTTGTTGGGAACACAAAGTTTCTTTTCAGTTGCAAACTCCACTCCATACATATATATGGGGAGGTACTAGCTCCAACTCGGTTTTACAGTGAAAACTGCAGGAACTTCAAACCGGCACTAGGAAACAGACTGAGAAACCAGAGTAAAAGTTTCTCCTGCAACCCGTTCCCCTTGTGCTAGATGAACGAACGTCTCTCCACATGCTCAGTTCTGAGAGATAAGTGTGTGTGAAAGCCGTCCTTCAACTAGCTTGTTGGGAACACAAAGTTTCTTTTCAGTTGCAAACTCCACTCCATACATATATATGGGGAGGTACTAGCTCCAACTCGGTTTTACAGTGAAAACTGCAGGAACTTCAAACCGGCACTAGGAAACAGACTGAGAAACCAGAGTAAAAGTTTCTCCTGCAACCCGTTCCCCTTGTGCTAGATGAACGAACGTCTCTCCACATGCTCAGTTCTGAGAGATAAGTGTGTGTGAAAGCCGTCCTTCACCTAGCTTGTTGGGAACACAAAGTTTCTTTTCAGTTGCAAACTCCACTCCATACATATATATGGGGAGGTACTAGCTCCACCTCGGTTTTACAGTGAAAACTGCAGGAACTTCAAACCGGCACTAGGAAACAGACTGAGAAACCAGAGTAAAAGTTTCTCCTGCAACCCGTTCCACTTGTGCTAGATGAACGAACGTCTCTCCACATGCTCAGTTCTGAGAGATAAGTGTGTGTGAAAGCCGTCCCTCACCTAGCTTGTTGGGAACACAAAGTTTCTTTTCAGTTGCAAACTCCACTCCATACATATATATGGGGAGGTACTAGCTCCAACTCGGTTTTACAGTGAAAACTGCAGGAACTTCAAACCGGCACTAGGAAACAGACTGAGAAAACAGAGTAAAAGTTTCTCCTGCAACCCGTTCCCCTTGTGCTAGATGAACGAACGTTTCTCCACATGCTCAGTTCTGAGAGATAAGTGTGTGTGAAAGCCGTCCTTCACCTAGCTTGTTGGGAACACAAAGTTTCTTTTCAGTTGCAAACTCCACTCCATACATATATATGGGGAGGTACTAGCTCCAACTCGGTTTTACAGTGAAAACTGCAGGAACTTCAAACCGGCACTAGGAAACAGACTGAGAAACCAGAGTAAAAGTTTCTCCTGCAACCCGTTCCCCTTGTGCTAGATGAACGAACGGCTCTCCACATGCTCAGTTCTGAGAGATAAGTGTGTGTGAAAGCCGTCCTTCACCTAGCTTGTTGGGAACACAAAGTTTCTTTTCAGTTGCAAACTCCACTCCATACATATATATGGGGAGGTACTAGCTCCAACTCGGTTTTACAGTGAAAACTGCAGGAACTTCAAACCGGCACTAGGAAACAGACTGAGAAACCAGAGTAAAAGTTTCTCCTGCAACCCGTTCCCCTTGTGCTAGATGAACGAACGTCTCTCCACATGCTCAGTTCTGAGAGATAAGTGTGTGTGAAAGCCGTCCTTCACCTAGCTTGTTGGGAACACAAAGTTTCTTTTCAGTTGCAAACTCCACTCCATACATATATATGGGGAGGTACTAGCTCCAACTCGGTTTTACAGTGAAAACTGCAGGAACTTCAAACCGGCACTAGGAAACAGACTGAGAAACCAGAGTAAAAGTTTCTCCTGCAACCCGTTCCCCTTGTGCTAGATGAACGAACGTCTCTCCACATGCTCAGTTCTGAGAGATAAGTGTGTGTGAAAGCCGTCCTTCACCTAGCTTGTTGGGAACACAAAGTTTCTTTTCAGTTGCAAACTCCACTCCATACATATATATGGGGAGGTACTAGCTCCAACTCGGTTTTACAGTGAAAACTGCAGGAACTTCAAACCGGCACTAGGAAACAGACTGAGAAACGAGAGTAAAAGTTTCTCCTGCAAACCATTCCCCTTGTGCTAGATGAACGAACGTCTCTCCACATGCTCAGTTCTGAGAGATAAGTGTGTGTGAAAGCCGTCCTTCAACTAGCTTGTTGGGAACACAAAGTTTCTTTTCAGTTGCAAACTCCACTCCATACATATATATGGGGAGGTACTAGCTCCAACTCGGTTTTACAGTGAAAACTGCAGGAACTTCAAACCGGCACTAGGAAACAGACTGAGAAACCAGAGTAAAAGTTTCTCCTGCAACCCGTTCCCTTTGTGCTAGATGAACGAACGTCTCTCCACATGCTCAGTTCTGAGAGATAAGTGTGTGTGAAAGCCGTACTTCACCTATCTTGTTGGGAAAACAAAGTTTCTTTTCAGTTGCAAACTCCATTCCATACATATATATGGGGAGGTACTAGCTCCAACCAGGTTTTACAGTGAAAACTGCAGGAAATTCAAACCGGCACAAGGAAACAGACTGAGAAACCAGAGTAAAAGTTTCTCCTGCAACCCGTTCCCCTTGTGCCAGATGAACGAACGTCTCTCCACATGCTCAGTTCTGAGAGATAAGTGTGTGTGAAAGCCGTCCTTCACCTAGCTTGTTGGGAACACAAAGTTACTTTTCAGTTGCAAACTCCACTCCATACATATATATGGGGAGGTACTAGCTCCAACTCGGTTTTACAGTGAAAACTGCAGGAACTTCAAACCGGCACTAGGAAACAGACTGAGAAACCAGAGTAAAAGTTTCTCCTGCAACCCGTTCCCCTTGTACTAGATGAACGAACGTCTCTCCACATGCTCAGTTCTGAGAGATAAGTGTGTGTGAAAGCCGTCCTTCAACTAGCTTGTTGGGAACACAAAGTTTCTTTTCAGTTGCAAACTCCACTCCATACATATATATGGGGAGGTACTAGCTCCAACTCGGTTTTACAGTGAAAACTGCAGGAACTTCAAACCGGCACTAGGAAACAGACTGAGAAACCAGAGTAAAAGTTTCTCCTGCAACCCGTTCCCCTTGTGCTAGATGAAAGAAAGTCTCTCCACATGCTCAGTTCTGAGAGATAAGTGTGTGTGAAAGCCGTCCTTCACCTAGCTTGTTGGGAACACAAAGTTTCTTTTCAGTTGCAAACTCCACTCCATACATATATATGGGGAGGTACTAGCTCCAACTCGGTTTTACAGTGAAAACTGCAGGAACTTCAAACCGGCACTAGGAAACAGACTGAGAAACCAGAGTAAAAGTTTCTCCTGCAACCCGTTCCCCTTGTGCTAGATGAACGAACGTCTCTCCACATGCTCAGATCTGAGAGATAAGTGTGTGTGAAAGCCGTCCTTCACCTAGCTTGTTGGGAACACAAAGTTACTTTTCAGTTGCAAACTCCACTCCATACATATATATGGGGAGGTACTAGCTCCAACTCGGTTTTACAGTGAAAACTGCAGGAACTTCAAACCGGCACTAGGAAACAGACTGAGAAACCAGAGTAAAAGTTTCTCCTGCAACCCGTTCCCCTTGTACTAGATGAACGAACGTCTCTCCACATGCTCAGTTCTGAGAGATAAGTGTGTGTGAAAGCCGTCCTTCACCTAGCTTGTTGGGAACACAAAGTTACTTTTCAGTTGCAAACTCCACTCCATACATATATATGCGGAGGTACTAGCTCCAACTCGGTTTTACAGTGAAAACTGCAGGAACTTCAAACCGGCACTAGGAAACAGACTGAGAAACCAGAGTAAAAGTTTCTCCTGCAACCCGTTCCCCTTGTACTAGATGAACGAACGTCTCTCCACATGCTCAGTTCTGAGAGATAAGTGTGTGTGAAAGCCGTCCTTCAACTAGCTTGTTGGGAACACAAAGTTTCTTTTCAGTTGCAAACTCCACTCCATACATATATATGGGGAGGTACTAGCTCCAACTCGGTTTTACAGTGAAAACTGCAGGAACTTCAAACCGGCACTAGGAAACAGACTGAGAAACCAGAGTAAAAGTTTCTCCTGCAACCCGTTCCCCTTGTGCTAGATGAAAGAAAGTCTCTCCACATGCTCAGTTCTGAGAGATAAGTGTGTGTGAAAGCCGTCCTTCACCTAGCTTGTTGGGAACACAAAGTTTCTTTTCAGTTGCAAACTCCACTCCATACATATATATGGGGAGGTACTAGCTCCAACTCGGTTTTACAGTGAAAACTGCAGGAACTTCAAACCGGCACTAGGAAACAGACTGAGAAACCAGAGTAAAAGTTTCTCCTGCAACCCGTTCCCCTTGTGCTAGATGAACGAACGTCTCTCCACATGCTCAGATCTGAGAGATAAGTGTGTGTGAAAGCCGTACTTCACCTAGCTTGTTGGGAACACAAAGTTACTTTTCAGTTGCAAACTCCACTCCATACATATATATGGGGAGGTACTAGCTCCAACTCGGTTTTACAGTGAAAACTGCAGGAACTTCAAACCGGCACTAGGAAACAGACTGAGAAACCAGAGTAAAAGTTTCTCCTGCAACCCGTTCCCCTTGTACTAGATGAACGAACGTCTCTCCACATGCTCAGTTCTGAGAGATAAGTGTGTGTGAAAGCCGTCCTTCAACTAGCTTGTTGGGAACACAAAGTTTCTTTTCAGTTGCAAACTCCACTCCATACATATATATGGGGAGGTACTAGCTCCAACTCGGTTTTACAGTGAAAATTGCAGGAATTTCAAACCGGCACTAGGAAACAGACTGAGAAACCAGAGTAAAAGTTTCTCCTGCAACCCGTTCCCCTTGTGCTAGATGAAAGAAAGTCTCTCCACATGCTCAGTTCTGAGAGATAAGTGTGTGTGAAAGCCGTCCTTCACCTAGCTTGTTGGGAACACAAAGTTTCTTTTCAGTTGCAAACTCCACTCCATACATATATATGGGGAGGTACTAGCTCCAACTCGGTTTTACAGTGAAAACTGCAGGAACTTCAAACCGGCACTAGGAAACAGACTGAGAAACCAGAGTAAAAGTTTCTCCTGCAACCCGTTCCCCTTGTGCCAGATGAACGAACGTCTCTCCACATGCTCAGATCTGAGAGATAAGTGTGTGTGAAAGCCGTCCTTCACCTAGCTTGTTGGGAACACAAAGTTTCTTTTCAGTTGCAAACTCCACTCCATACATATATATGGGGAGGTACTAGCTCCAACTCGGTTTTACAGTGAAAACTGCAGGAACTTCAAACCGGCACTAGGAAACAGACTGAGAAACCAGAGTAAAAGTTTCTCCTGCAACCCGTTCCCCTTGTGCTAGATGAACGAACGTCTCTCCACATGCTCAGTTCTGAGAGATAAGTGTGTGTGAAAGCCGTCCCTCACCTAGCTTGTTGGGAACACAAAGTTTCTTTTCAGTTGCAAACTCCACTCCATACATATATATGGGGAGGTACTAGCTCCAACTCGGTTTTACAGTGAAAACTGCAGGAACTTCAAACCGGCACTAGGAAACAGACTGAGAAAACAGAGTAAAAGTTTCTCCTGCAACCCGTTCCCCTTGTGCTAGATGAACGAACGTCTCTCCACATGCTCAGTTCTGAGAGATAAGTGTGTGTGAAAGCCGTCCTTCACCTAGCTTGTTGGGAACACAAAGTTTCTTTTCAGTTGCAAACTCCACTCCATACATATATATGGGGAGGTACTAGCTCCAACTCGGTTTTACAGTGAAAACTGCAGGAACTTCAAACCGGCACTAGGAAACAGACTGAGAAACCAGAGTAAAAGTTTCTCCTGCAACCCGTTCCCCTTGTGCTAGATGAACGAACGTCTCTCCACATGCTCAGTTCTGAGAGATAAGTGTGTGTGAAAGCCGTCCTTCACCTAGCTTGTTGGGAACACAAAGTTTCTTTTCAGTTGCAAACTCCACTCCATACATATATATGGGGAGGTACTAGATCCAACTCGGTTTTACAGTGAAAACTGCAGGAACTTCAAACCGGCACTAGGAAACAGAAGGAGAAACCAGAGTAAAAGTTTCTCCTGCAACCCGTTCCCCTTGTGCTAGATGAACGAACGTCTCTCCACATGCTCAGTTCTGAGAGATAAGTGTGTGTGAAAGCCGTCCTTCACCTAGCTTGTTGGGAACACAAAGTTTCTTTTCAGTTGCAAACTCCACTCCATACATATATATGGGGAGGTACTAGCTCCAACTCGGTTTTACAGTGAAAACTGCAGGTACTTCAAACCGGCACTAGGAAACAGACTGAGAAACCAGAGTAAAAGTTTCTCCTGCAACCCGTTCCCCTTGTGCTAGATGAACGAACGTCTCTCCACATGCTCAGTTCTGAGAGATAAGTGTGTGTGAAAGCCGTCCTTCACCTAGCTTGTTGGGAACACAAAGTTTCTTTTCAGTTGCAAACTCCACTCCATACATATATATGGGGAGGTACTAGCTCCAACTCGGTTTTACAGTGAAAACTGCAGGAACTTCAAACCGGCACTAGGAAACAGACTGAGAAACCAGAGTAAAAGTTTCTCCTGCAAACCGTTCCCCTTGTGCTAGATGAACGAACGTCTCTCCACATGCTCAGTTCTGAGAGATAAGTGTGTGTGAAAGCCGTCCTTCACCTAGCTTGTTGGGAACACAAAGTTTCTTTTCAGTTGCAAACTCCACTCCATACATATATATGGGGAGGTACTAGCTCCAACTCGGTTTTACAGTGAAAACTGCAGGAACTTCAAACCGGCACTAGGAAACAGACTGAGAAACCAGAATAAAAGTTTCTCCTGCAACCCGTTCCCCTTGTGCTAGATGAACGAACGTCTCTCCACATGCTCAGTTCTGAGAGATAAGTGTGTGTGAAAGCCGTCCTTCACCTAGCTTGTTGGGAACACAAAGTTTCTTTTCAGTTGCAAACTCCACTCCATACATATATATGGGGAGGTACTAGCTCCAACTCGGTTTTACAGTGAAAACTGCAGGAACTTCAAACCGGCACTAGGAAACAGACTGAGAAACCAGAGTAAAAGTTTCTCCTGCAACCCGTTCCCCTTGTGCTAGATGAACGAACGTCTCTCCACATGCTCAGTTCTGAGAGATAAGTGTGTGTGAAAGCCGTCCTTCACCTAGCTTGTTGGGAACACAAAGTTTCTTTTCAGTTGCAAACTCCACTCCATACATATATATGGGGAGGTACTAGCTCCAACTCGGTTTTACAGTGAAAACTGCAGGAACTTCAAACCGGCACTAGGAAACAGACTGAGAAACCAGAGTAAAAGTTTCTCCTGCAACCCGTTCCCTTTGTGCTAGATGAACGAAAGTCTCTCCACATGCTCAGTTCTGAGAGATAAGTGTGTGTGAAAGCCGTACTTCACCTAGCTTGTTGGGAAAACAAAGTTTCTTTTCAGTTGCAAACTCCATTCCATACATATATATGGGGAGGTACTAGCTCCAACCAGGTTTTACAGTGAAAACTGCAGGAAATTCAAACCGGCACTAGGAAACAGACTGAGAAACCAGAGTAAAAGTTTCTCCTGCAACCCGTTCCCCTTGTGCTAGATGAACGAACGTCTCTCCACATGCTCAGTTCTGAGAGATAAGTGTGTGTGAAAGCCGTCCTTCACCTAGCTTGTTGGGAACAGAAAGTTTCTTTTCAGTTGCAAACTCCACTCCATACATATATATGGGGAGGTACTAGCTCCAACTCGGTTTTACAGTGAAAACTGCAGGAAATTCAAACCGGCACTAGGAAACAGACTGAGAAACTAGAGTAAAAGTTTCTCCTGCAACCCGTTCCCCTTGTGCCAGATGAACGAACGTCTCTCCACATGCTCAGTTCTGAGAGATAAGTGTGTGTGAAAGCCGTCCTTCACCTAGCTTGTTGGGAACACAAAGTTTCTTTTCAGTTGCAAACTCCACTCCATACATATATATGGGGAGGTACTAGCTCCAACCAGGTTTTACAGTGAAAACTGCAGGAACTTCAAACCGGCACTAGGAAACAGACTGAGAAACCAGAGTAAAAGTTTCTCCTCAACCCGTTCCCCTTGTGCTAGATGAACGAACGTCTCTCCTCATGCTCAGTTCTGAGAGATAAGTGTGTGTGAAAGCCGTCCTTCACCTAGCTTGTTGGGAACACAAAGTTTCTTTTCAGTTGCAAACTCCACTCCATACATATATATGGGGAGGTACTAGCTCCAACTCGGTTTTACAGTGAAAACTGCAGGAACTTGAAACCGGCACTAGGAAACAGACTGAGAAACCAGAGTAAAAGTTTCTCCTGCAACCCGTTCCCCTTGTGCTAGATGAACGAACGTCTCTCCACATGCTCAGTTCTGAGAGATAAGTGTGTGTGAAAGCCGTCCTTCACCTAGCTTCTTGGGAACACAAAGTTTCTTTTCAGTTGCAAACTCCACTCCATACATATATATGGGGAGGTACTAGCTCCAACTCGGTTTTACAGTGAAAACTGCAGGAACTTCAAACCGGCACTAGGAAACAGACTGAGAAACCAGAGTAAAAGTTTCTCCTGCAACCCGTTCCCCTTGTGCTAGATGAACGAACGTCTCTCCAAATGCTCAGTTCTGAGACATAAGTGTGTGTGAAAGCCGTCCTTCACCTAGCTTGTTGGGAACACAAAGTTTCTTTTCAGTTGCAAACTCCACTCCATACATATATATGGGGAGGTACTAGCTCCAACTCGGTTTTACAGTGAAAAATGCAGGAAATTGAAACCGGCACTAGGAAACAGACTGAGAAACCAGAGTAAAAGTTTCTCCTGCAACCCGTTCCCCTTGTGCTAGATGAACGAACGTCTCTCCACATGCTCAGTTCTGAGAGATAAGTGTGTGTGAAAGCCGTCCTTCACCTAGCTTGTTGGGAACACAAAGTTTCTTTTCAGTTGCAAACCCCACTCCATACATATATATGGGGAGGTACTAATCCAACCAGGTTTTACAGTGAAAACTGCAGGAACTTCAAACCGGCACTAGGAAACAGACTGAGAAACCAGAGTAAAAATTTCTCCTGCAACACGTTCCCTTTGTGCTAGATGAACGAACGTCTCTCCACATGCTCAGTTCTGAGAGATGTGTGTGAGTGAAAGCCGTCCTTCACCTTGCTTTTTGGGAACATAAAGTTTCTTTTCATTTGTAAACACCACTCCATACATATATATGGGGAGGTACTAGCTCCAAATCGGTTTTACAGTGAAAACTGCAGGAACTTCAAACCGGCACTAGGAAACAGACTGAGAAACCAGAGTAAAAGTTTCTCCTGCAACCCGTTCCCTTTGTGCTAGATGAACGAACGTCTCTCCACATGCTCAGTTCTGAGAGATGTGTGTGTGTGAAAGCCGTCCTTCACCTTGCTTTTTGGGAACATAAAGTTTCTTTTCATTTGTAAACTCCACTCCATACATATATATGGGTAGGTACTAGCTCCAACTCGGTTTTACAGTGAAAACTGCAGGAACTTCAAACCGGCACTAGGAAACAGACTGAGAAACCAGAGTAAAAGTTTCTCCTGCAACCCGTTCCCTTTGTGCTAGATGAACGAACGTCTCTCCACATGCTCAGTTCTGAGAGATGTGTGTGTGTGAAAGCCGTCCTTCACCTTGCTTTTTGGGAACATAAAGTTTCTTTTCATTTGTAAACTCCACTCCATACATATATATGGGTAGGTACTAGCTCCAACTCGGTTTTACAGTGAAAACTGCAGGAACTTCAAACCGGCACTAGGAAACAGACTGAGAAACCAGAGTAAAAGTTTCTCCTGCAACCCGTTCCCTTTGTGCTAGATGAACGAACGTCTCTCCACATGCTCAGTTCTGAGAGATAAGTGTGTGTGAAAGCCGTACTTCACCTAGCTTATAGGGAAAACAAAGTTTCTTTTCAGTTGCAAAATCCTCTCCATACATACATATAGGGGAGGTACTAGCTCCATCTCGGTTTTACAGTGAAAACTGCAGGAACTTCAAACCGGCAGTAGGAAACAGACTGAGAAAACAGAGTAAAAGTTTCTTCTGCAACCCGTTCCATTTATGCTAGATAAACGAACGTCTCTCCACATGCTCAGTTCTGAGAGATGTGTTTGTGTGAAAGCCGTCCTTCACCTAGCTTGTTGGGAACACAAAGTTTCTTTTCAGTTGCAAACTCCACTCCATACATATATATGGGGAGGTACTAGCTCCAACTCGGTTTTACAGTGAAAACTGCTGGAACTTCAAACCGGCACTAGGAAACAGACTGAGAAACCAGAGTAAAAGTTTCTCCTGCAACCCGTTCCCTTTGTGCTAGATGAACGAACGTCTCTCCACATGCTCAGTTCTGAGAGATAAGTGTGTGTGAAAGCCGTCCTTCACCTATCTTGTTGGGAACACAAAGTTTCTTTTCAGTTGCAAACCCCACTCCATACATATATATGGGGAGGTACTAGCTCCAACCAGGTTTTACAGTGAAAACTGCAGGAACTTCAAACCGGCACTAGGAAACAGACTGAGAAACCAGAGTAAAAATTTCTCCTGCAACCCGTTCCATTTGTGCTAGATGAACGAACGTCTCTCCACATGCTCAGTTCTGAGAGATGTGTGTGTGTGAAAGCCGTCCTTCACCTTGCTTTTTGGGAACATAAAGTTTCTTTTCATTTGTAAACACCACTCCATACATATATATGGGGAGGTACTAGCTCCAACTCGGTTTTACAGTGAAAACTGCAGGAACTTCAAACCGGCACTAGGAAACAGACTGAGAAACCAGAGTAAAAGTTTCTCCTGCAACCCGTTCCCTTTGTGCTAGATGAAGGAACGTCTCTCCACATGCTCAGTTCTGAGAGATAAGTGTGTGTGAAAGCCGTACTTCACCTAGCTTATAGGGAAAACAAAGTTCCTTTTCAGTTGCAAAATCCTCTCCATACATACATATAGGGGAGGTACTAGCTCCATCTCGGTTTTACAGAGAAAACTGCAGGAACTTCAAACCGGCACTAGGAAACAGACTGAGAAACCAGAGTAAAAGTTTCTTCTGCAACCCGTTCCTTTTATGCTAGATGAACGAACGTCTCTCCACATGCTCAGTTCTGAGAGATGTGTTTGTGTGAAAGCCGTCCTTCACCTAGCTTGTTGGGAACACAAAGTTTCTTTTCAGTTGCAAACTCCACTCCATACATATATATGGGGAGGTACTAGCTCCAACTCGGTTTTACAGTGAAAACTGCAGGAACTTCAAACCGGCACTAAGAAACAGACTGAGAAACCAGAGTAAAAGTTTCTCCTGCAACCCGTTCCATTTGTGCTAGATGAACGAACGTCTCTCCACATGCTCAGTTCTGAGAGATAAGTGTGTGTGAAAGCCGTCCTTCACCTAGCTTGTTGGGAACATAAAGTTTCTTTTCATTTGTAAACTCCACTCCATACATATATATGGGCAGGTACTAGCTCCAACTCGGTTTTACAGTGAAAACTGCAGGAACTTCAAACCGGCACTAGGAAACAGACTGAGAAACCAGAGTAAAAATTTCTCCTGCAACCCGTTCCCTTTGTGCTAGATGAACGAACGTCTCTCCACAAGCTCAGTTCTGAGAGATGTGTGTGTGTGAAAGCCGTCCTTCACCTTGCTTTTTGGGAACATAAAGTTTCTTTTCATTTGTGAACACCACTCCATACATATATATGGGGAGGTACTAGCTCCAACTCTTTTTTACAGTGAAAACTGCAGGAACTTCAAACCGGCACTAGGAAACAGACTGAGAAACCAGAGTAAAAGTTTCTCCTGCAACCCGTTCCCTTTGTGCTAGATGAAGGAACGTCCCTCCACATGCTCAGTTCTGAGAGATAAGTGTGTGTGAAAGCCGTACTTCACCTAGCTTATAGGGAAAACAAAGTTTCTTTTCAGTTGCAAAATCCTCTCAATACATACATATAGGGGAGGTACTAGCTCCATCTCGGTTTTACAGTGAAAACTGAAGGAACTTCAAACCGGCACTAGGAAACAGACTGAGAAACCAGAGTAAAAGTTTCTTCTGCAACCCGTTCCCTTTATGCTAGATGAACGAACGTCTCTCCACATGCTCAGTTCTGAGAGATGTGTTTGTGTGAAAGCCGTCCTTCACCTAGCTTGTTGGGAACACAAAGTTTCTTTTCAGTTGCAAACCCCACTTCATACATATATATGGGGAGGTACTAGCTCCAACCAGGTTTTACAGTGAAAACTGCAGGAACTTCAAACCGGCACTAAGAAACAGACTGAGAAACCAGAGTAAAAATTTCTCCTGCAACCCGTTCCCTTTGTGCTAGATGAACGAACGTCTCTCCACATGCTCAGTTCTGAGAGATAAGTGTGTGTGAAAGCCGTCCTTCACCTTGCTTTTTGGGAACATAAAGTTTCTTTTCATTTGTAAACTCCACTCCATACATATATATGGGGAGGTACTAGCTCCAACTCGGTTTTACAGTGAAAACTGCAGGAACTTCAAACCGGCATTAGGAAACAGACTGAGAAACCAGAGTAAAAGTTTCTCCTGCAACCTGTTTCCTTTGTGCTAGATGAAGGAACGTCTCTCCACATGCTCAGTTCTGAGAGATAAGTGTGTGTGAAAGCCGTCCTTCACCTAGCTTATAGGGAAAACAAAGTTTCTTTTCAGTTGCAAAATCCTCTCCATACATACATATAGGGGAGGTACTAGCTGCATCTCGGTTTTACAGTGAAAACTGCAGGAACTTCAAACCGGCACTAGTAAACAGACTGAGAAACCAGAGTAAAAGTTTCTTCTGCAACCCGTTCCCTTTATGCTAGATGAACGAACGTCTCTCCACATGCTCAGTTCTGAGAGATGTGTTTGTGTGAAAGCCGTCCTTCACCTAGCTTGTTGGGAACACAAAGTTTCTTTTCAGTTGCAAACTCCACTCCATACATATATATGGGGAGGTACTAGCTCCAACTCGGTTTTACAGTGAAAACTGCTGGAACTTCAAACCGGCACTAGGAAACAGACTGAGAAACCAGAGTAAAAGTTTCTCCTGCAAACCGTTCCCTTTGTGCTAGATGAACGAACGTCTCTCCACATGCTCAGTTCTGAGAGATAAGTGTGTGTGAAAGCCGTCCTTCACCTAGCTTGTTGGGAACACAAAGTTTCTTTTCAGTTGCAAACCCCACTCCATACATATATATGGGGAGGTACTAGCTCCAACCAGGTTTTACAGTGAAAACTGCAGGAACTTCAAACCGGCACTAGGAAACAGACTGAGAAACCAGAGTAAAAATTTCTCCTGCAACACGTTCCCTTTGTGCTAGATGAACGAACGTCTCTCCACATGCTCAGTTCTGAGAGATGTGTGTGAGTGAAAGCCGTCCTTCACCTTGCTTTTTGGGAACATAAAGTTTCTTTTCATTTGTAAACACCACTCCATACATATATATGGGGAGGTACTAGCTCCAACTCGGTTTTACAGTGAAAACTGCAGGAACTTCAAACCGGCACTAGGAAACAGACTGAGAAATCAGAGTAAAAGTTTCTCCTGCAACCCGTTCCCTTTGTGCTAGATGAACGAACGTCTCTCCACATGCTCAGTTCTGAGAGATGTGTGTGTGTGAAAGCCGTCCTTCACCTTGCTTTTTGGGAACATAAAGTTTCTTTTCATTTGTAAACTCCACTCCATACATATATATGGGGAGGTACTAGCTCCAACTCGGTTTTACAGTGAAAACTGCAGGAACTTCAAACCGGCACTAGGAAACCGACTGAGAAACCAGAGTAAAAGTTTCTCCTGCAACCCGTTCCCTTTGTGCTAGATGAACGAACGTCTCTCCACATGCTCAGTTCTGAGAGATAAGTGTGTGTGAAAGCCGTACTTCACCTAGCTTATAGGGAAAACAAAGTTTCTTTTCAGTTGCAAAATCCTCTCCATACATACATATAGGGGAGGTACTAGCTCCATCTCGGTTTTACAGTGAAAACTGCAGGAACTTCAAACCGGCACTAGGAAACAGACTGAGAAACCAGAGTAAAAGTTTCTCCTGCAACCCGTTCCCTTTGTGCTAGATGAACGAACGTCTCTCCACATGCTCAGTTCTGAGAAATAAGTGTGTGTGAAAGCCGTCCTTCACCTAGCTTGTTGGGAACACAAAGTTTCTTTTCAGTTGCAAACCCCACTCCATACATATATATGGGGAGGTACTAGCTCCAACCAGGTTTTACAGTGAAAACTGCAGGAACTTCAAACCGGCACTAGGAAACAGACTGAGAAACCAGAGTAAAAATTTCTCCTGCAACCCGTTCCATTTGTGCTAGATGAACGAACGTCTCTCCACATGCTCAGTTCTGAGAGATGTGTGTGTGTGAAAGCCGTCCTTCACCTTGCTTTTTGGGAACATAAAGTTTCTTTTCATTTGTAAACACCACTCCATACATATATATGGGGAGGTACTAGCTCCAACTCGGTTTTACAGTGAAAACTGCAGGAACTTCAAACCGGCACTAGGAAACAGACTGAGAAACCAGAGTAAAAGTTTCTCCTGCAACCCGTTCCCTTTGTGCTAGATGAAGGAACGTCTCTCCACATGCTCAGTTCTGAGAGATAAGTGTGTGTGAAAGCCGTACTTCACCTAGCTTATAGGGAAAACAAAGTTTCTTTTCAGTTGCAAAATCCTCTCCATACATACATATAGGGGAGGTACTAGCTCCATCTCGGTTTTACAGAGAAAACTGCAGGAACTTCAAACCGGCACTAGGAAACAGACTGAGAAACCAGAGTAAAAGTTTCTTCTGCAACCCGTTCCCTTTATGCTAGATGAACGAACGTCTCTCCACATGCTCAGTTCTGAGAGATGTGTTTGTGTGAAAGCCGTCCTTCACCTAGCTTGTTGGGAACACAAAGTTTCTTTTCAGTTGCAAACTCCACTCCATACATATATATGGGGAGGTACTAGCTCCAACTCGGTTTTACAGTGAAAACTGCAGGAACTTCAAACCGGCACTAGGAAACAGACTGAGAAACCAGAGTAAAAGTTTCTCCTGCAACCCGTTCCATTTGTGCTAGATGAACGAACGTCTCTCCACATGCTCAGTTCTGAGAGATAAGTGTGTGTGAAAGCCGTCCTTCACCTAGCTTGTTGGGAACATAAAGTTTCTTTTCATTTGTAAACTCCACTCCATACATATATATGGGCAGGTACTAGCTCCAACTCGGTTTTACAGTGAAAACTGCAGGAACTTCAAACCGGCACTAGGAAACAGACTGAGAAACCAGAGTAAAAATTTCTCCTGCAACCCGTTCCCTTTGTGCTAGATGAACGAACGTCTCTCCACAAGCTCAGTTCTGAGAGATGTGTGTGTGTGAAAGCCGTCCTTCACCTTGCTTTTTGGGAACATAAAGTTTCTTTTCATTTGTGAACACCACTCCATACATATATATGGGGAGGTACTAGCTCCAACTCGGTTTTACAGTGAAAACTGCAGGAACTTCAAACCGGCACTAGGAAACAGACTGAGAAACCAGAGTAAAAGTTTCTCCTGCAACCCGTTCCCTTTGTGCTAGATGAAGGAACGTCCCTCCACATGCTCAGTTCTGAGAGATAAGTGTGTGTGAAAGCCGTACTTCACCTAGCTTATAGGGAAAACAAAGTTTCTTTTCAGTTGCAAAATCCTCTCAATACATACATATAGGGGAGGTACTAGCTCCATCTCGGTTTTACAGTGAAAACTGCAGGAACTTCAAACCGGCACTAGGAAACAGACTGAGAAACCAGAGTAAAAGTTCCTTCTGCAACCCGTTCCATTTATGCTAGATGAACGAACGTCTCTCCACATGCTCAGTTCTGAGAGATGTGTTTGTGTGAAAGCCGTCCTTCACCTAGCTTGTTGGGAACACAAAGTTTCTTTTCAGTTGCAAACTCCACTCCATACATATATATGGGGAGGTACTAGCTCCAACTCGGTTTTACAGTGAAAACTGCAGGAACTTCAAACCGGCACTAGGAAACAGACTGAGAAACCAGAGTAAAAGTTTCTCCTGCAACCCGTTCCCTTTGTGCTAGATGAACGAACGTCTCTCCACATGCTCAGTTCTGAGAGATAAGTGTGTGTGAAAGCCGTCCTTCACCTAGCTTGTTGGGAACATAAAGTTTCTTTTCATTTGTAAACTCCACTCCATAGATATATATGGGGAGGTACTAGCTCCAACTCGGTTTTACAGTGAAAACTGCAGGAACTTCAAACCGGCACTAGGAAACAGACTGAGAAACCAGAGTAAAAGTTTCTTCTGCAACCCGTTCCCTTTATGCTAGATGAACGAACGTCTCTCCACATGCTCAGTTCTGAGAGATGTGTTTGTGTGAAAGCCGTCCTTCACCTAGCTTTTTGGGAACATAAAGTTTCTTTTCATTTGTAAACTCCACTCCATACATATATATGGGGAGGTACTAGCTCCAACTCGGTTTTACAGTGAAAACAGCTGGAACTTCAAACCGGCACTAGGAAACAGACTGAGAAACCAGAGTAAAAGTTTCTCCTGCAACCCGTTCCCTTTGTGCTAGATGAAGGAACGTCTCTCCACATGCTCAGTTCTGAGAGATAAGTGTGTGTGAAAGCTGTCCTTCACCTAGCTTGTTGGGAACACAAAGTTTCTTTTCAGTTGCAAACCCCACTCCATACATATATATGGGGAGCTACTAGCTCCAACTCGGTTTTACACTGAAAACTGCAGGAACTTCAAACCGGCACTAGGAATCAGACTGAGAAACCAGAGTAAAATTTCTCCTGCAACCCGTTCCCTTTCTGCTAGATGAACGAACGTCTCTCCACATGCTCAGTTCTGAGAGATAAGTGTGTGTGAAAGCCGTCCTTCACCTAGCTTGTTGGGAACACAAAGTTTCTTTTCAGTTGCAAACCCCACTCCATACATATATATGGGGATGTACTAGCTCCAACCAGGTTTTACAGTGAAAACTGCAGGAACTTCAAACCGGCACTAGGAAACAGACTGGGAAACCAGAGTAAAAATTTCTCCTGCAACCCGTTCCCTTTGTGCTAGATGAACGAACGTCTCTCCACATGCTCAGTTCTGAGAGATGTGTGTGTGTGAAAGCCGTACTTCACCTAGCTTATAGGGAAAACAAAGTATCTTTTCAGTTGCAAAATCCTCTCCATACATACATATAGGGGAGGTACTAGCTCCATCTCGGTTTTACAGTGAAAACAGCTGGAACTTCAAACCGGCACTAGGAAACAGACTGAGAAACCAGAGTAAAAGTTTCTCCTGCAACCCGTTCCCTTTGTGCTAGATGAACGAACGTCTCTCCAGATGCTCAGTTCTGAGAGATAAGTGTGTGTGAAAGCCGTCCTTCACCTAGCTTGTTAGGAACACAAAGTTTCTTTTCAGTTGCAAACTCCACTCCATACATATATATGGGGAGGTACTAGCTCCAACTCGGTTTTACAGTGAAAACTGCTGGAACTTCAAACCGGCACTAGGAAACAGACTGAGAAACCAGAGTAAAAGTTTCTCCTGCAACCCGTTCCCTTTGTGCTACATGAACGAACGTCTCTCCACATGCTCAGTTCTGAGAGATAAGTGTGTGTGAAAGCCGTCCTTCACCTAGCTTGTTGGGAACACAAAGTTTCTTTTCAGATGCAAACTCCACTCCATACATATATATGGGTAGGTACTAGCTCCAACCAGGTTTTACAGTGAAAACTGCAGGAACTTCAAACCGGCACTAGGAAACAGACTGAGAAACCAGAGTAAAAGTTTCTCCTGCAACCCGTTCCCTTTGTGCTAGATGAACGAACGTCTCTCCACATGCTCAGTTCTGAGAGATGTGTGTGTGTGAAAGCCGTCCTTCACCTTGCTTTTTGGGAACATAAAGTTTCTTTTAATTAGTAAACTCCACTGCATACATATATATGGGGAGGTACTAGCTCCAACTCGGTTTTACAGTGAAAACTGCTGGAACTTCAAACCGGCACTAGGAAACAGACTGAGAAACCAGAGTAAAAGTTTCTCCTGCAACCCGTTCCCTTTGTGCTAGATGAAGGAACGTCTCTCCACATGCTCAGTTCTGAGAGATAAGTGTGTGTGAAAGCTGTCCTTCACCTAGCTTGTTGGGAACACAAAGTTTCTTTTCAGTTGCAAACCCCACTCCATACATATATATGGGGAGATACTAGCTCCAAATCGGTTTTACAGTGAAAACTGCAGGAACTTCAAACCGGCACTAGGAATCAGACTGAGAAACCAGAGAAAAATTTCTCCTGCAACCCTTTCCCTTTCTGCTAGATGAACGAACGTCTCTCCACATGCTCAGTTCTGAGAGATAAGTGTGTGTGAAAGCCGTCCTTCACCTAGCTTGTTGGGAACACAAAGTTTCTTTTCAGTTACAAACCCCACTCCATACATATATATGGGGAGATACTAGCTCCAACCAGGTTTTACAGTGAAAACTGCAGGAACTTCAAACCGGCACTAGGAAACAGACTGAGAAACCAGAGTAAAAATTTCTCCTGCAACCCGTTCCCTTTGTGCTAGATGAACGAACGTCTCTCCACATGCTCAGTTCTGAGAGATGTGTGTGTGTGAAAGCCGTACTTCACCTAGCTTATAGGGAAAACAAAGTATCTTTTCAGTTGCAAAATCCTCTCCATACATACATATAGGGGAGGTACTAGCTCCATCTCGGTTTTACAGTGAAAACTGCAGGAACTTCAAACCGGCACTAGGAAACAGACTGAGAAACCAGAGTAAAAGTTTCTTCTGCAACCCGTTCCCTTTATGCTAGATGAACGAACGTCTCTACACATGCTCAGTTCTGAGAGATGTGTTTGTGTGAAAGCCGTCCTTCACCTAGCTTTTTGGGAACATAAAGTTTCTTTTCATTTGTAAACTCCACTCCATACATATATATGGGGAGGTACTAGCTCCAACTCGGTTTTACAGTGAAAACATCTGGAACTTCAAACCGGCACTAGGAAACAGACTGAGAAACCAGAGTAAAAGTTTCTCCTGCAACCCGTTCCCTTTGTGCTAGATGAAGGAAAGTCTCTCCACATGCTCAGTTCTGAGAGATAAGTGTGTGTGAAAGCTGTCCTTCACCTAGCTTGTTGGGAACACAAAGTTTCTTTTCAGTTGCAAACCCCACTCCATACATATATAAGAGGAGCTACTAGCTCCAACTCGGTTTTACAGTGAAAACTGCAGGAACTTCAAACCGGCACTAGGAAACAGACTGAGAAACCAGAGTAAAAGTTTCTCATGCAACACGTTCCTTTTGTGCTAGATGAACGAAAGTCTCTCCACATGGTCAGTTCTGAGAGATAAGTGTGTGTGAAAGCCGTACTTCACCTAGCTTATAGGGAAAACAAAGTATCTTTTCAGTTGCAAAATCCTCTCCATACATACATATAGGGGAGGTACTAGCTCCATCTCGGTTTTACAGAGAAAACTGCAGGAACTTCAAACCGGCACTAGGAAACAGACTGAGAAACCAGAGTAAAAGTTTCTTCTGCAACCCGTTCCCTTTATGCTAGATGAACGAACGTCTCTCCACATGCTCAGTTCTGAGAGATGTGTTTGTGTGAAAGCCGTCCTTCACCTAGCTTGTTGGGAACACAAAGTTTCTTTTCAGTTGCAAACTCCACTCCATACATATATATGGGGAGGTACTAGCTCCAACTCGGTTTTACAGTGAAAACTGCAGGAACTTCAAACCGGCACTAGGAAACAGACTGAGAAACCAGAGTAAAAGTTTCTACTGCAACCCGTTCCATTTGTGCTAGATGAACGAACGTCTCTCCACATGCTCAGTTCTGAGAGATAAGTGTGTGTGAAAGCCGTCCTTCACCTAGCTTGTTGGGAACATAAAGTTTCTTTTCATTTGTAAACTCCACTCCATACATATATATGGGCAGGTACTAGCTCCAACTCGGTTTTACAGTGAAAACTGCAGGAACTTCAAACCGGCACTAGGAAACAGACTGAGAAACCAGAGTAAAAATTTCTCCTGCAACCCGTTCCCTTTGTGCTAGATGAACGAACGTCTCTCCACAAGCTCAGTTCTGAGAGATGTGTGTGTGTGAAAGCCGTCCTTCACCTTGCTTTTTGGGAACATAAAGTTTCTTTTCATTTGTGAACACCACTCCATACATATATATGGGGAGGTACTAGCTCCAACTCGGTTTTACAGTGAAAACTGCAGGAACTTCAAACCGGCACTAGGAAACAGACTGAGAAACCAGAGTAAAAGTTTCTCCTGCAACCCGTTCCCTTTGTGCTAGATGAAGGAACGTCCCTCCACATGCTCAGTTCTGAGAGATAAGTGTGTGTGAAAGCCGTACTTCACCTAGCTTATAGGGAAAACAAAGTTTCTTTTCAGTTGCAAAATCCTCTCAATACATACATATAGGGGAGGTACTAGCTCCATCTCGGTTTTACAGTGAAAACTGCAGGAACTTCAAACCGGCACTAGGAAACAGACTGAGAAACCAGAGTAAAAGTTTCTTCTGCAACCCGTTCCATTTATGCTAGATGAACGAACGTCTCTCCACATGCTCAGTTCTGAGAGATGTGTTTGTGTGAAAGCCGTCCTTCACCTAGCTTGTTGGGAACACAAAGTTTCTTTTCAGTTGCAAACTCCACTCCATACATATATATGGGGAGGTACTAGCTCCAACTCGGTTTTACAGTGAAAACTGCAGGAACTTCAAACCGGCACTAGGAAACAGACTGAGAAACCAGAGTAAAAGTTTCTCCTGCAACCCGTTCCCTTTGTGCTAGATGAACGAACGTCTCTCCACATGCTCAGTTCTGAGAGATAAGTGTGTGTGAAAGCCGTCCTTCACCTAGCTTGTTGGGAACATAAAGTTTCTTTTCATTTGTAAACTCCACTCCATAGATATATATGGGGAGGTACTAGCTCCAACTCGGTTTTACAGTGAAAACTGCAGGAACTTCAAACCGGCACTAGGAAACAGACTGAGAAACCAGAGTAAAAGTTTCTTCTGCAACCCGTTCCCTTTATGCTAGATGAACGAACGTCTCTCCACATGCTCAGTTCTGAGAGATGTGTTTGTGTGAAAGCCGTCCTTCACCTAGCTTTTTGGGAACATAAAGTTTCTTTTCATTTGTAAACCCCACTCCATACATATATATGGGGAGCTACTAGCTCCAACTCGGTTTTACACTGAAAACTGCAGGAACTTCAAACCGGCACTAGGAATCAGACTGAGAAACCAGAGTAAAATTTCTCCTGCAACCCGTTCCCTTTCTGCTAGATGAACGAACGTCTCTCCACATGCTCAGTTCTGAGAGATAAGTGTGTGTGAAAGCCGTCCTTCACCTAGCTTGTTGGGAACACAAAGTTTCTTTTCAGTTGCAAACCCCACTCCATACATATATATGGGGATGTACTAGCTCCAACCAGGTTTTACAGTGAAAACTGCAGGAACTTCAAACCGGCACTAGGAAACAGACTGGGAAACCAGAGTAAAAATTTCTCCTGCAACCCGTTCCCTTTGTGCTAGATGAACGAACGTCTCTCCACATGCTCAGTTCTGAGAGATGTGTGTGTGTGAAAGCCGTACTTCACCTAGCTTATAGGGAAAACAAAGTATCTTTTCAGTTGCAAAATCCTCTCCATACATACATATAGGGGAGGTACTAGCTCCATCTCGGTTTTACAGTGAAAACAGCTGGAACTTCAAACCGGCACTAGGAAACAGACTGAGAAACCAGAGTAAAAGTTTCTCCTGCAACCCGTTCCCTTTGTGCTAGATGAACGAACGTCTCTCCAGATGCTCAGTTCTGAGAGATAAGTGTGTGTGAAAGCCGTCCTTCACCTAGCTTGTTAGGAACACAAAGTTTCTTTTCAGTTGCAAACTCCACTCCATACATATATATGGGGAGGTACTAGCTCCAACTCGGTTTTACAGTGAAAACTGCTGGAACTTCAAACCGGCACTAGGAAACAGACTGAGAAACCAGAGTAAAAGTTTCTCCTGCAACCCGTTCCCTTTGTGCTACATGAACGAACGTCTCTCCACATGCTCAGTTCTGAGAGATAAGTGTGTGTGAAAGCCGTCCTTCACCTAGCTTGTTGGGAACACAAAGTTTCTTTTCAGATGCAAACTCCACTCCATACATATATATGGGTAGGTACTAGCTCCAACCAGGTTTTACAGTGAAAACTGCAGGAACTTCAAACCGGCACTAGGAAACAGACTGAGAAACCAGAGTAAAAGTTTCTCCTGCAACCCGTTCCCTTTGTGCTAGATGAACGAACGTCTCTCCACATGCTCAGTTCTGAGAGATGTGTGTGTGTGAAAGCCGTCCTTCACCTTGCTTTTTGGGAACATAAAGTTTCTTTTAATTAGTAAACTCCACTGCATACATATATATGGGGAGGTACTAGCTCCAACTCGGTTTTACAGTGAAAACTGCTGGAACTTCAAACCGGCACTAGGAAACAGACTGAGAAACCAGAGTAAAAGTTTCTCCTGCAACCCGTTCCCTTTGTGCTAGATGAAGGAACGTCTCTCCACATGCTCAGTTCTGAGAGATAAGTGTGTGTGAAAGCTGTCCTTCACCTAGCTTGTTGGGAACACAAAGTTTCTTTTCAGTTGCAAACCCCACTCCATACATATATATGGGGAGATACTAGCTCCAAATCGGTTTTACAGTGAAAACTGCAGGAACTTCAAACCGGCACTAGGAATCAGACTGAGAAACCAGAGAAAAATTTCTCCTGCAACCCTTTCCCTTTCTGCTAGATGAACGAACGTCTCTCCACATGCTCAGTTCTGAGAGATAAGTGTGTGTGAAAGCCGTCCTTCACCTAGCTTGTTGGGAACACAAAGTTTCTTTTCAGTTACAAACCCCACTCCATACATATATATGGGGAGATACTAGCTCCAACCAGGTTTTACAGTGAAAACTGCAGGAACTTCAAACCGGCACTAGGAAACAGACTGAGAAACCAGAGTAAAAATTTCTCCTGCAACCCGTTCCCTTTGTGCTAGATGAACGAACGTCTCTCCACATGCTCAGTTCTGAGAGATGTGTGTGTGTGAAAGCCGTACTTCACCTAGCTTATAGGGAAAACAAAGTATCTTTTCAGTTGCAAAATCCTCTCCATACATACATATAGGGGAGGTACTAGCTCCATCTCGGTTTTACAGTGAAAACTGCAGGAACTTCAAACCGGCACTAGGAAACAGACTGAGAAACCAGAGTAAAAGTTTCTTCTGCAACCCGTTCCTTTTATGCTAGATGAACGAACGTCTCTACACATGCTCAGTTCTGAGAGATGTGTTTGTGTGAAAGCAATCCTTCACCTAGCTTTTTGGGAACATAAAGTTTCTTTTCATTTGTAAACTCCACTCCATACATATATATGGGGAGGTACTAGCTCCAACTCGGTTTTACAGTGAAAACATCTGGAACTTCAAACCGGCACTAGGAAACAGACTGAGAAACCAGAGTAAAAGTTTCTCCTGCAACCCGTTCCCTTTGTGCTAGATGAAGGAAAGTCTCTCCACATGCTCAGTTCTGAGAGATAAGTGTGTGTGAAAGCTGTCCTTCACCTAGCTTGTTGGGAACACAAAGTTTCTTTTCAGTTGCAAACCCCACTCCATACATATATAAGAGGAGCTACTAGCTCCAACTCGGTTTTACAGTGAAAACTGCAGGAACTTCAAACCGGCACTAGGAAACAGACTGAGAAACCAGAGTAAAAGTTTCTCATGCAACACGTTCCTTTTGTGCTAGATGAACGAAAGTCTCTCCACATGGTCAGTTCTGAGAGATAAGTGTGTGTGAAAGCCGTACTTCACCTAGCTTGTTGGGAAAACAAAGTTTCTTTTCAGTTGCAAACTCCATTCCATACATATATATGGGGAGGTACTAGCTCCAACCAGGTTTTACAGTGAAAACTGCAGGAAATTCAAACCGGCACTAGGAAACAGAGTGAGAAACCAGAGTAAAAGTTTCTCCTGCAACCCGTTCCCCTTGTGCTAGATGAACGAACGTCTCTCCACATGCTCAGTTCTGAGAGATAAGTGTGTGTGAAAGCCGTCCTTCACCTAGCTTGTTGGGAACACAAAGTTTCTTTTCAGTTGCAAACTCCACTCCATACATATATATGGGGAGGTACTAGCTCCAACTCGGTTTTACAGTGAAAACTGCAGGAACTTCAAACCGGCACTAGGAAACAGACTGAGAAACCAGAGTAAAAGTTTCTCCTGCAACCCGTTCCCCTTGTGCCAGATGAACGATCGTCTCTCCACATGCTCAGTTCTGAGAGATAAGTGTGTGTGAAAGCCGTCCTTCACCTAGCTTGTTGGGAACACAAAGTTACTTTTCAGTTGCAAACTCCACTCCATACATATATATGGGGAGGTACTAGCTCCAACTCGGTTTTACAGTGAAAACTGCAGGAACTTCAAACCGGCACTAGGAAACAGACTGAGAAACCAGAGTAAAAGTTTCTCCTGCAACCCGTTCCCCTTGTGCTAGATGAACGAACGTCTCTCCACATGCTCAGTTCTGAGAGATAAGTGTGTGTGAAAGCCGTCCTTCAACTAGCTTGTTGGGAACACAAAGTTTCTTTTCAGTTGCAAACTCCACTCCATACATATATATGGGGAGGTACTAGCTCCAACTCGGTTTTACAGTGAAAACTGCAGGAACTTCAAACCGGCACTAGGAAACAGACTGAGAAACCAGAGTAAAAGTTTCTCCTGCAACCCGTTCCCCTTGTGCTAGATGAACGAAAGTCTCTCCACATGCTCAGTTCTGAGAGATAAGTGTGTGTGAAAGCCGTCCTTCACCTAGCTTGTTGGGAACACAAACTTTCTTTTCAGTTGCAAACTCCACTCCATACATATATATGGGGAGGTACAAGCTCCAACTCGGTTTTACAGTGAAAACTGCAGGAACTTCAAACCGGCACTAGGAAACAGACTGAGAAATCAGAGTAAAAGTTTCTCCTGCAACCCGTTCCCCTTGTGCTAGATGAACGAACGTCCCTCCACATGCTCAGTTCTGAGAGATAAGTGTGTGTGAAAGCCGTCCTTCACCTAGCTTGTTGGGAACACAAAGTTTCTTTTCAGTTGCAAACTCCACTCCATACATATATATGGGGAGGTACTAGCTCCAACTCGGTTTTACAGTGAAAACTGCAGGAACTTCAAACCGGCACTAGGAAACAGACTGAGAAACCAGAGTAAAAGTTTCTCCTGCAACCCGTTCCCCTTGTGCTAGATGAACGAACGTCTCTCCACATGCTCAGTTCTGAGAGATAAGTGTGTGTGAAAGCCGTCCTTCACCTAGCTTGTTGGGAACACAAAGTTTCTTTTCAGTTGCAAACTCCACTCCATACATATATACGGGGTGGTACTAGCTCCAACCAGGTTTTACAGTGAAAACTGCAGGAACTTCAAACCGGCACTAGGAAACAGACTGAGAAACCAGAGTAAAAGTTTCTCCTGCAACCCGTTCCCCTTGTGCTAGATGAACGAACGTCTCTCCACATGCTCAGTTCTGAGAGATAAGTGTGTGTGAAAGCCGTCCTTCACCTAGCTTGTTGGGAACACAAAGTTTCTTTTCAGTTGCAAACTCCACTCCATACATATATATGGGGAGGTACTAGCTCCAACTCGGTTTTACAGTGAAAACTGCAGGAACTTCAAACCGGCACTAGGAAACAGACTGAGAAACCAGAGTAAAAGTTTCTCCTGCAACCCGTTCCCCTTGTGCTAGATGAACGAACGTCTCTCCACATGCTCAGTTCTGAGAGATAAGTGTGTGTGAAAGCCGTCCTTCACCTAGCTTGTTGGGAACACAAAGTTTCTTTTCAGCTGCAAACTCCACTCCATACATATATATGGGGAGGTACTAGCTCAAACTCGGTTTTACAGTGAAAACTGCAGGAACTTCAAACCGGCACTAGGAAACAGACTGAGAAACCAGAGTAAAAGTTTCTCCTGCAACCCGTTCCCCTTGTGCTAGATGAACGAACGTCTCTCCACATGCTCAGTTCTGAGAGATAAGTGCGTGTGAAAGCCGTCCTTCACCTAGCTTGTTGGGAACACAAAGTTTCTTTTCAGTTGCAAACTCCACTCCATACATATATAAGGGGAGGTACTAGCTCCAACTCGGTTTTACAGTGAAAACTGCAGGAACTTGAAACCGGCACTAGGAAACAGACTGAGAAACCAGAGTGAAAGTTTCTCCTGCAACCCGTTCCCCTCGTGCTAGATGAACGAACGTCTCTCCACATGCTCAGTTCTGAGAGATAAGTGTGTGTGAAAGCCGTCCTTCACCTAGCTTGTAGGGAACACAAAGTTTCTTTTCAGTTGCAAACTCCACTCCATACATATATATGGGGAGGTACTAGCTCCAACTCGGTTTTACAGTGAAAACTGCAGGAACTTCAAACCGGCACTAGGAAACAGACTGAGAAACCAGAGTAAAAGTTTCTCCTGCAACCCGTTCCCGTTGTGCTAGATGAACGAAAGTCTCTCCACATGCTCAGTTCTGAGAGATAAGTGTGTGTGAAAGCCGTCCTTCACCTAGCTTGTTGGGAACACAAAGTTTCTTTTCAGTTGCAAACTCCACTCCATACATATATATGGGGAGGTACTAGCTCCAACTCGGTTTTACAGTGAAAACTGCAGGAACTTCAAACCGGCACTAGGAAACAGACTGAGAAACCAGAGTAAAAGTTTCTCCTGCAACCCGTTCCCCTCGTGCTAGATGAACGAACGTCTCTCCACATGCTCAGTTCTGAGAGATAAGTGTGTGTGAAAGCCGTCCTTCACCTAGCTTGTAGGGAACACAAAGTTTCTTTTCAGTTGCAAACTCCACTCCATACATATATATGGGGAGGTACTAGCTCCAACTCGGTTTTACAGTGAAAACTGCAGGAACTTCAAACCGGCACTAGGAAACAGACTGAGAAACCAGAGTAAAAGTTTCTCCTGCAACCCGTTCCCGTTGTGCTAGATGAACGAAAGTCTCTCCACATGCTCAGTTCTGAGAGATAAGTGTGTGTGAAAGCCGTCCTTCACCTAGCTTGTTGGGAACACAAAGTTTCTTTTCAGTTGCAAACTCCACTCCATACATATATATGGGGAGGTACTAGCTCCAACTCGGTTTTACAGTGAAAACTGCAGGAACTTCAAACCGGCACTAGGAAACAGACTGAGAAACCAGAGTAAAAGTTTCTCCTGCAACCCGTTCCCTTTGTGCTAGATGAACGAACGTCTCTCCACATGCTCAGTTCTGAGAGATAAGTGTGTGTGAAAGCCGTCCTTCACCTAGCTTGTTGGGAACACAAAGTTTCTTTTCAGTTGCAAACTCCACTTCATACATATATATGGGGAGGTACTAGCTCCAACTCGGTTTTACTGTGAAAACTGCAGGAACTTCAAACCGGCACTAGGAAACAGACTGAGAAACCAGAGTAAAAGTTTCTCCTGCAACCCGTTCCCCTTGTGCTAGATGAACGAACGTCTCTCCACATGCTCAGTTCTGAGAGATAAGTGTGCGTGAAAGCCGTCCTTCACCTAGCTTGTTGGGAACACAAAGTTTCTTTTCAGTTGCAAACTCCACTCCGTACATATATATGGGGAGGTACTAGCTCCAACTCGGTTTTACAGTGAAAACTGCAGGAACTTCAAACCGGCACTAGGAAACAGACTGAGAAACCAGAGTAAAAGTTTCTCCTGCAACCCGTTCCCCTTGTGCTAGATGAACGAACGTCTCTCCACATGCTCAGTTCTGAGAGATAAGTGTGTGTGAAAGCCGTCCTTCACCTAGCTTGTTAGGAACACAAAGTTTCTTTTCAGTTGCAATCTCCACTCCGTACATATATACGGGGAGGTACTAGCTCCAACTCGGTTTTACAGTGAAAACTGAAGGAACTTGAAACCGGCACTAGGAAACAGACTGAGAAACCAGAGTAAAAGTTTCTCCTGCAACCCGTTCCCCTTGTGCTAGATGAACGAACGTCTCTCCACATGCTCAGTTCTGAGAGATAAGTGTGTGTGAAAGCCGTCCTTCACCTAGCTTGTTGGGAACACAAAGTTTCTTTTCAGTTGCAAACTCCACTCCATACATATATACGGGGAGGTACTAGCTCCAACTCGGTTTTACAGTGAAAACTGCAGGAACTTCAAACCGGCACTAGGAAACAGACTGAGAAACCAGAGTGAAAGTTTCTCCTGCAACCCGTTCCCCTTGTGCAAATGAAAGAACGTCTGTCCACATGCTCAGTTCTGAGAGATAAGTGTGTGTGAAAGCCGTCCTTCACCTAGCTTGTTGGGAACACAAAGTTTCTTTTCAGCTGCAAACTCCACTCCATACATATATATGGGGAGGTACTAGCTCCAACTCGGTTTTACAGTGAAAAATGCAGGAACTTCAAACCGGCACTAGGAAACAGACTGAGAAACCAGAGTAAAAGTTTCTCCTGCAACCCGTTCCCCTTGTGCTAGATGAACGAACGTCTCTCCACATGCTCAGTTATGAGAGATAAGTGTGTGTGAAAGCCGTCCTTCACCTAGCTTGTTGGGAACACAAAGTTTCTTTTCAGTTGCAAACTCCACTCCGTACATATATATGGGGAGGTACTAGCTCCAACTCGGTTTTACAGTGAAAACTGCAGGAACTTCAAACCGGCACTAGGAAACAGACTGAGAAACCAGAGTAAAAGTTTCTCCTGCAACCCGTTCCCCTTGTGCTAGATGAACGAACGTCTCTCCACATGCTCAGTTCTGAGAGATAAGTGTGTGTGAAAGCCGTCCTTCACCTAGCTTGTTAGGAACACAAAGTTTCTTTTCAGTTGCAATCTCCACTCCGTACATATATACGGGGAGGTACTAGCTCCAACTCGGTTTTACAGTGAAAACTGAAGGAACTTGAAACCGGCACTAGGAAACAGACTGAGAAACCAGAGTAAAAGTTTCTCCTGCAACCCGTTCCCCTTGTGCTAGATGAACGAACGTCTCTCCACATGCTCAGTTCTGAGAGATAAGTGTGTGTGAAAGCCGTCCTTCACCTAGCTTGTTGGGAACACAAAGTTTCTTTTCAGTTGCAAACTCCACTCCATACATATATACGGGGAGGTACTAGCTCCAACTCGGTTTTACAGTGAAAACTGCAGGAACTTCAAACCGGCACTAGGAAACAGACTGAGAAACCAGAGTGAAAGTTTCTCCTGCAACCCGTTCCCCTTGTGCAAATGAAAGAACGTCTCTCCACATGCTCAGTTCTGAGAGATAAGTGTGTGTGAAAGCCGTCCTTCACCTAGCTTGTTGGGAACACAAAGTTTCTTTTCAGCTGCAAACTCCACTCCATACATATATATGGGGAGGTACTAGCTCCAACTCGGTTTTACAGTGAAAAATGCAGGAACTTCAAACCGGCACTAGGAAACAGACTGAGAAACCAGAGTAAAAGTTTCTCCTGCAACCCGTTCCCCTCGTGCTAGATGAACGAACGTCTCTCCACATGCTCAGTTCTGAGAGATAAGTGTGTGTGAAAGCCGTCCTTCACCTAGCTTGTAGGGAACACAAAGTTTCTTTTCAGTTGCAAACTCCACTCCATACATATATATGGGGAGGTACTAGCTCCAACTCGGTTTTACAGTGAAAACTGCAGGAACTTCAAACCGGCACTAGGAAACAGACTGAGAAACCAGAGTAAAAGTTTCTCCTGCAACCCGTTCCCCTTGTGCTAGATGAACGAACGTCTCTCCACATGCTCAGTTCTGAGAGATAAGTGTGTGTGAAAGCCGTCCTTCACCTAGCTTGTTGGGAACACAAAGTTTCTTTTCAGTTGCAAACTCCACTCCATACATATATATGGGGAGGTACTAGCTCCAACTCGGTTTTACAGTGAAAACTGCAGGAACTTCAAACCGGCACTAGGAAACAGTCTGAGAAACCAGAGTAAAAGTTTCTCCTGCAACCCGTTCCCCTTGTGCTAGATGAACGAACGTCTCTCCACATGCTCAGTTCTGAGAGATAAGTGTGTGTGAAAGCCGTCCTTCACCTAGCTTGTTGGGAACACAAAGTTTCTTTTCAGTTGCAAACTCCACTCCGTACATATATACGGGGAGGTACTAGCTCCAACTCGGTTTTACAGTGAAAACTGCAGGAACTTGAAACCGGCACTAGGAAACAGACTGAGAAACCAGAGTAAAAGTTTCTCCTGCAACCCGTTCCCCTTGTGCTAGATGAACGAACGTCTCTCCACATGCTCAGTTCTGAGAGATAAGTGTGTGTGAAAGCCGTCCTTCACCTAGCTTGTTGGGAACACAAAGTTTCTTTTCAGTTGCAAACTCCACTCCATACATATATATGGGGAGGTACTAGCTCCAACTCGGTTTTACAGTGAAAACTGCAGGAACTTCAAACCGGCACTAGGAAACAGACTGAGAAACCAGAGTGAAAGTTTCTCCTGCAACCCGTTCCCCTTGTGCAAATGAAAGAACGTCTCTCCACATGCTCAGTTCTGAGAGATAAGTGTGTGTGAAAGCCGTCCTTCACCTAGCTTGTTGGGAACACAAAGTTTCTTTTCAGCTGCAAACTCCACTCCATACATATATATGGGGAGGTACTAGCTCCAACTCGGTTTTACAGTGAAAACTGCAGGAACTTCAAACCGGCACTAGGAAACAGACTGAGAAACCAGAGTAAAAGTTTCTCCTGCAAACCGTTCCCCTTGTGCTAGATGAACGAACGTCTCTCCACATGCTCAGTTCTGAGAGATAAGTGTGTGTGAAAGCCGTCCTTCACCTAGCTTGTTGGGAACACAAAGTTTCTTTTCAGTTGCAAACTCCACTCCATACATATATATGGGGAGGTACTAGCTCCAACTCGGTTTTACAGTGAAAACTGCAGGAACTTCAAACCGGCACTAGGAAACAGACTGAGAAACCAGAATAAAAGTTTCTCCTGCAACCCGTTCCCCTTGTGCTAGATGAACGAACGTCTCTCCACATGCTCAGTTCTGAGAGATAAGTGTGTGTGAAAGCCGTCCTTCACCTAGCTTGTTGGGAACACAAAGTTTCTTTTCAGTTGCAAACTCCACTCCATACATATATATGGGGAGGTACTAGCTCCAACTCGGTTTTACAGTGAAAACTGCAGGAACTTCAAACCGGCACTAGGAAACAGACTGAGAAACCAGAGTAAAAGTTTCTCCTGCAACCCGTTCCCCTTGTGCTAGATGAACGAACGTCTCTCCACATGCTCAGTTCTGAGAGATAAGTGTGTGTGAAAGCCGTCCTTCACCTAGCTTGTTGGGAACACAAAGTTTCTTTTCAGTTGCAAACTCCACTCCATACATATATATGGGGAGGTACTAGCTCCAACTCGGTTTTACAGTGAAAACTGCAGGAACTTCAAACCGGCACTAGGAAACAGACTGAGAAACCAGAGTAAAAGTTTCTCCTGCAACCCGTTCCCTTTGTGCTAGATGAACGAAAGTCTCTCCACATGCTCAGTTCTGAGAGATAAGTGTGTGTGAAAGCCGTACTTCACCTAGCTTGTTGGGAAAACAAAGTTTCTTTTCAGTTGCAAACTCCATTCCATACATATATATGGGGAGGTACTAGCTCCAACCAGGTTTTACAGTGAAAACTGCAGGAAATTCAAACCGGCACTAGGAAACAGACTGAGAAACCAGAGTAAAAGTTTCTCCTGCAACCCGTTCCCCTTGTGCTAGATGAACGAACGTCTCTCCACATGCTCAGTTCTGAGAGATAAGTGTGTGTGAAAGCCGTCCTTCACCTAGCTTGTTGGGAACAGAAAGTTTCTTTTCAGTTGCAAACTCCACTCCATACATATATATGGGGAGGTACTAGCTCCAACTCGGTTTTACAGTGAAAACTGCAGGAAATTCAAACCGGCACTAGGAAACAGACTGAGAAACTAGAGTAAAAGTTTCTCCTGCAACCCGTTCCCCTTGTGCCAGATGAACGAACGTCTCTCCACATGCTCAGTTCTGAGAGATAAGTGTGTGTGAAAGCCGTCCTTCACCTAGCTTGTTGGGAACACAAAGTTTCTTTTCAGTTGCAAACTCCACTCCATACATATATATGGGGAGGTACTAGCTCCAACTCGGTTTTACAGTGAAAACTGCAGGAACTTCAAACCGGCACTAGGAAACAGACTGAGAAACCAGAGTAAAAGTTTCTCCTCAACCCGTTCCCCTTGTGCTAGATGAACGAACGTCTCTCCTCATGCTCAGTTCTGAGAGATAAGTGTGTGTGAAAGCCGTCCTTCACCTAGCTTGTTGGGAACACAAAGTTTCTTTTCAGTTGCAAACTCCACTCCATACATATATATGGGGAGGTACTAGCTCCAACTCGGTTTTACAGTGAAAACTGCAGGAACTTCAAACCGGCACTAGGAAACAGACTGAGAAACCAGAGTAAAAGTTTCTCCTGCAACCCGTTCCCCTTGTGCTAGATGAACGAACGTCTCTCCACATGCTCAGTTCTGAGAGATAAGTGTGTGTGAAAGCCGTCCTTCACCTAGCTTGTTGGGAACACAAAGTTTCTTTTCAGTTGCAAACTCCACTCCATACATATATATGGGGAGGTACTAGCTCCAACTCGGTTTTACAGTGAAAACTGCAGGAACTTCAAACCGGCACTAGGAAACAGACTGAGAAACCAGAGTAAAAGTTTCTCCTGCAACCCGTTCCCCTTGTGCTAGATGAACGAACGTCTCTCCAAATGCTCAGTTCTGAGACATAAGTGTGTGTGAAAGCCGTCCTTCACCTAGCTTGTTGGGAACACAAAGTTTCTTTTCAGTTGCAAACTCCACTCCATACATATATATGGGGAGGTACTAGCTCCAACTCGGTTTTACAGTGAAAAATGCAGGAAATTGAAACCGGCACTAGGAAACAGACTGAGAAACCAGAGTAAAAGTTTCTCCTGCAACCCGTTCCCCTTGTGCTAGATGAACGAACGTCTCTCCACATGCTCAGTTCTGAGAGATAAGTGTGTGTGAAAGCCGTCCTTCACCTAGCTTGTTGGGAACACAAAGTTTCTTTTCAGTTGCAAACCCCACTCCATACATATATATGGGGAGGTACTAATCCAACCAGGTTTTACAGTGAAAACTGCAGGAACTTCAAACCGGCACTAGGAAACAGACTGAGAAACCAGAGTAAAAATTTCTCCTGCAACACGTTCCCTTTGTGCTAGATGAACGAACGTCTCTCCACATGCTCAGTTCTGAGAGATGTGTGTGAGTGAAAGCCGTCCTTCACCTTGCTTTTTGGGAACATAAAGTTTCTTTTCATTTGTAAACACCACTCCATACATATATATGGGGAGGTACTAGCTCCAAATCGGTTTTACAGTGAAAACTGCAGGAACTTCAAACCGGCACTAGGAAACAGACTGAGAAACCAGAGTAAAAGTTTCTCCTGCAACCCGTTCCCTTTGTGCTAGATGAACGAACGTCTCTCCACATGCTCAGTTCTGAGAGATGTGTGTGTGTGAAAGCCGTCCTTCACCTTGCTTTTTGGGAACATAAAGTTTCTTTTCATTTGTAAACTCCACTCCATACATATATATGGGTAGGTACTAGCTCCAACTCGGTTTTACAGTGAAAACTGCAGGAACTTCAAACCGGCACTAGGAAACAGACTGAGAAACCAGAGTAAAAGTTTCTCCTGCAACCCGTTCCCTTTGTGCTAGATGAACGAACGTCTCTCCACATGCTCAGTTCTGAGAGATAAGTGTGTGTGAAAGCCGTACTTCACCTAGCTTATAGGGAAAACAAAGTTTCTTTTCAGTTGCAAAATCCTCTCCATACATACATATAGGGGAGGTACTAGCTCCATCTCGGTTTTACAGTGAAAACTGCAGGAACTTCAAACCGGCAGTAGGAAACAGACTGAGAAAACAGAGTAAAAGTTTCTTCTGCAACCCGTTCCATTTATGCTAGATAAACGAACGTCTCTCCACATGCTCAGTTCTGAGAGATGTGTTTGTGTGAAAGCCGTCCTTCACCTAGCTTGTTGGGAACACAAAGTTTCTTTTCAGTTGCAAACTCCACTCCATACATATATATGGGGAGGTACTAGCTCCAACTCGGTTTTACAGTGAAAACTGCTGGAACTTCAAACCGGCACTAGGAAACAGACTGAGAAACCAGAGTAAAAGTTTCTCCTGCAACCCGTTCCCTTTGTGCTAGATGAACGAACGTCTCTCCACATGCTCAGTTCTGAGAGATAAGTGTGTGTGAAAGCCGTCCTTCACCTATCTTGTTGGGAACACAAAGTTTCTTTTCAGTTGCAAACCCCACTCCATACATATATATGGGGAGGTACTAGCTCCAACCAGGTTTTACAGTGAAAACTGCAGGAACTTCAAACCGGCACTAGGAAACAGACTGAGAAACCAGAGTAAAAATTTCTCCTGCAACCCGTTCCATTTGTGCTAGATGAACGAACGTCTCTCCACATGCTCAGTTCTGAGAGATGTGTGTGTGTGAAAGCCGTCCTTCACCTTGCTTTTTGGGAACATAAAGTTTCTTTTCATTTGTAAACACCACTCCATACATATATATGGGGAGGTACTAGCTCCAACTCGGTTTTACAGTGAAAACTGCAGGAACTTCAAACCGGCACTAGGAAACAGACTGAGAAACCAGAGTAAAAGTTTCTCCTGCAACCCGTTCCCTTTGTGCTAGATGAAGGAACGTCTCTCCACATGCTCAGTTCTGAGAGATAAGTGTGTGTGAAAGCCGTACTTCACCTAGCTTATAGGGAAAACAAAGTTCCTTTTCAGTTGCAAAATCCTCTCCATACATACATATAGGGGAGGTACTAGCTCCATCTCGGTTTTACAGAGAAAACTGCAGGAACTTCAAACCGGCACTAGGAAACAGACTGAGAAACCAGAGTAAAAGTTTCTTCTGCAACCCGTTCCTTTTATGCTAGATGAACGAACGTCTCTCCACATGCTCAGTTCTGAGAGATGTGTTTGTGTGAAAGCCGTCCTTCACCTAGCTTGTTGGGAACACAAAGTTTCTTTTCAGTTGCAAACTCCACTCCATACATATATATGGGGAGGTACTAGCTCCAACTCGGTTTTACAGTGAAAACTGCAGGAACTTCAAACCGGCACTAAGAAACAGACTGAGAAACCAGAGTAAAAGTTTCTCCTGCAACCCGTTCCATTTGTGCTAGATGAACGAACGTCTCTCCACATGCTCAGTTCTGAGAGATAAGTGTGTGTGAAAGCCGTCCTTCACCTAGCTTGTTGGGAACATAAAGTTTCTTTTCATTTGTAAACTCCACTCCATACATATATATGGGCAGGTACTAGCTCCAACTCGGTTTTACAGTGAAAACTGCAGGAACTTCAAACCGGCACTAGGAAACAGACTGAGAAACCAGAGTAAAAATTTCTCCTGCAACCCGTTCCCTTTGTGCTAGATGAACGAACGTCTCTCCACAAGCTCAGTTCTGAGAGATGTGTGTGTGTGAAAGCCGTCCTTCACCTTGCTTTTTGGGAACATAAAGTTTCTTTTCATTTGTGAACACCACTCCATACATATATATGGGGAGGTACTAGCTCCAACTCTTTTTTACAGTGAAAACTGCAGGAACTTCAAACCGGCACTAGGAAACAGACTGAGAAACCAGAGTAAAAGTTTCTCCTGCAACCCGTTCCCTTTGTGCTAGATGAAGGAACGTCCCTCCACATGCTCAGTTCTGAGAGATAAGTGTGTGTGAAAGCCGTACTTCACCTAGCTTATAGGGAAAACAAAGTTTCTTTTCAGTTGCAAAATCCTCTCAATACATACATATAGGGGAGGTACTAGCTCCATCTCGGTTTTACAGTGAAAACTGAAGGAACTTCAAACCGGCACTAGGAAACAGACTGAGAAACCAGAGTAAAAGTTTCTTCTGCAACCCGTTCCCTTTATGCTAGATGAACGAACGTCTCTCCACATGCTCAGTTCTGAGAGATGTGTTTGTGTGAAAGCCGTCCTTCACCTAGCTTGTTGGGAACACAAAGTTTCTTTTCAGTTGCAAACCCCACTTCATACATATATATGGGGAGGTACTAGCTCCAACCAGGTTTTACAGTGAAAACTGCAGGAACTTCAAACCGGCACTAAGAAACAGACTGAGAAACCAGAGTAAAAATTTCTCCTGCAACCCGTTCCCTTTGTGCTAGATGAACGAACGTCTCTCCACATGCTCAGTTCTGAGAGATAAGTGTGTGTGAAAGCCGTCCTTCACCTTGCTTTTTGGGAACATAAAGTTTCTTTTCATTTGTAAACTCCACTCCATACATATATATGGGGAGGTACTAGCTCCAACTCGGTTTTACAGTGAAAACTGCAGGAACTTCATACCGGCATTAGGAAACAGACTGAGAAACCAGAGTAAAAGTTTCTCCTGCAACCTGTTTCCTTTGTGCTAGATGAAGGAACGTCTCTCCACATGCTCAGTTCTGAGAGATAAGTGTGTGTGAAAGCCGTCCTTCACCTAGCTTATAGGGAAAACAAAGTTTCTTTTCAGTTGCAAAATCCTCTCCATACATACATATAGGGGAGGTACTAGCTGCATCTCGGTTTTACAGTGAAAACTGCAGGAACTTCAAACCGGCACTAGTAAACAGACTGAGAAACCAGAGTAAAAGTTTCTTCTGCAACCCGTTCCCTTTATGCTAGATGAACGAACGTCTCTCCACATGCTCAGTTCTGAGAGATGTGTTTGTGTGAAAGCCGTCCTTCACCTAGCTTGTTGGGAACACAAAGTTTCTTTTCAGTTGCAAACTCCACTCCATACATATATATGGGGAGGTACTAGCTCCAACTCGGTTTTACAGTGAAAACTGCTGGAACTTCAAACCGGCACTAGGAAACAGACTGAGAAACCAGAGTAAAAGTTTCTCCTGCAAACCGTTCCCTTTGTGCTAGATGAACGAACGTCTCTCCACATGCTCAGTTCTGAGAGATAAGTGTGTGTGAAAGCCGTCCTTCACCTAGCTTGTTGGGAACACAAAGTTTCTTTTCAGTTGCAAACCCCACTCCATACATATATATGGGGAGGTACTAGCTCCAACCAGGTTTTACAGTGAAAACTGCAGGAACTTCAAACCGGCACTAGGAAACAGACTGAGAAACCAGAGTAAAAATTTCTCCTGCAACACGTTCCCTTTGTGCTAGATGAACGAACGTCTCTCCACATGCTCAGTTCTGAGAGATGTGTGTGAGTGAAAGCCGTCCTTCACCTTGCTTTTTGGGAACATAAAGTTTCTTTTCATTTGTAAACACCACTCCATACATATATATGGGGAGGTACTAGCTCCAACTCGGTTTTACAGTGAAAACTGCAGGAACTTCAAACCGGCACTAGGAAACAGACTGAGAAATCAGAGTAAAAGTTTCTCCTGCAACCCGTTCCCTTTGTGCTAGATGAACGAACGTCTCTCCACATGCTCAGTTCTGAGAGATGTGTGTGTGTGAAAGCCGTCCTTCACCTTGCTTTTTGGGAACATAAAGTTTCTTTTCATTTGTAAACTCCACTCCATACATATATATGGGGAGGTACTAGCTCCAACTCGGTTTTACAGTGAAAACTGCAGGAACTTCAAACCGGCACTAGGAAACCGACTGAGAAACCAGAGTAAAAGTTTCTCCTGCAACCCGTTCCCTTTGTGCTAGATGAACGAACGTCTCTCCACATGCTCAGTTCTGAGAGATAAGTGTGTGTGAAAGCCGTACTTCACCTAGCTTATAGGGAAAACAAAGTTTCTTTTCAGTTGCAAAATCCTCTCCATACATACATATAGGGGAGGTACTAGCTCCATCTCGGTTTTACAGTGAAAACTGCAGGAACTTCAAACCGGCACTAGGAAACAGACTGAGAAAACAGAGTAAAAGTTTCTTCTGCAACCCGTTCCATTTATGCTAGATAAACGAACGTCTCTACACATGCTCAGTTCTGAGAGATGTGTTTGTGTGAAAGCCGTCCTTCACCTAGCTTGTTGGGAACACAAAGTTTCTTTTCAGTTGCAAACTCCACTCCATACATATATATGGGGAGGTACTAGCTCCAACTCGGTTTTACAGTGAAAACTGCTGGAACTTCAAACCGGCACTAGGAAACAGACTGAGAAACCAGAGTAAAAGTTTCTCCTGCAACCCGTTCCCTTTGTGCTAGATGAACGAACGTCTCTCCACATGCTCAGTTCTGAGAAATAAGTGTGTGTGAAAGCCGTCCTTCACCTAGCTTGTTGGGAACACAAAGTTTCTTTTCAGTTGCAAACCCCACTCCATACATATATATGGGGAGGTACTAGCTCCAACCAGGTTTTACAGTGAAAACTGCAGGAACTTCAAACCGGCACTAGGAAACAGACTGAGAAACCAGAGTAAAAATTTCTCCTGCAACCCGTTCCATTTGTGCTAGATGAACGAACGTCTCTCCACATGCTCAGTTCTGAGAGATGTGTGTGTGTGAAAGCCGTCCTTCACCTTGCTTTTTGGGAACATAAAGTTTCTTTTCATTTGTAAACACCACTCCATACATATATATGGGGAGGTACTAGCTCCAACTCGGTTTTACAGTGAAAACTGCAGGAACTTCAAACCGGCACTAGGAAACAGACTGAGAAACCAGAGTAAAAGTTTCTCCTGCAACCCGTTCCCTTTGTGCTAGATGAAGGAACGTCTCTCCACATGCTCAGTTCTGAGAGATAAGTGTGTGTGAAAGCCGTACTTCACCTAGCTTATAGGGAAAACAAAGTTTCTTTTCAGTTGCAAAATCCTCTCCATACATACATATAGGGGAGGTACTAGCTCCATCTCGGTTTTACAGAGAAAACTGCAGGAACTTCAAACCGGCACTAGGAAACAGACTGAGAAACCAGAGTAAAAGTTTCTTCTGCAACCCGTTCCCTTTATGCTAGATGAACGAACGTCTCTCCACATGCTCAGTTCTGAGAGATGTGTTTGTGTGAAAGCCGTCCTTCACCTAGCTTGTTGGGAACACAAAGTTTCTTTTCAGTTGCAAACTCCACTCCATACATATATATGGGGAGGTACTAGCTCCAACTCGGTTTTACAGTGAAAACTGCAGGAACTTCAAACCGGCACTAGGAAACAGACTGAGAAACCAGAGTAAAAGTTTCTCCTGCAACCCGTTCCATTTGTGCTAGATGAACGAACGTCTCTCCACATGCTCAGTTCTGAGAGATAAGTGTGTGTGAAAGCCGTCCTTCACCTAGCTTGTTGGGAACATAAAGTTTCTTTTCATTTGTAAACTCCACTCCATACATATATATGGGCAGGTACTAGCTCCAACTCGGTTTTACAGTGAAAACTGCAGGAACTTCAAACCGGCACTAGGAAACAGACTGAGAAACCAGAGTAAAAATTTCTCCTGCAACCCGTTCCCTTTGTGCTAGATGAACGAACGTCTCTCCACAAGCTCAGTTCTGAGAGATGTGTGTGTGTGAAAGCCGTCCTTCACCTTGCTTTTTGGGAACATAAAGTTTCTTTTCATTTGTGAACACCACTCCATACATATATATGGGGAGGTACTAGCTCCAACTCGGTTTTACAGTGAAAACTGCAGGAACTTCAAACCGGCACTAGGAAACAGACTGAGAAACCAGAGTAAAAGTTTCTCCTGCAACCCGTTCCCTTTGTGCTAGATGAAGGAACGTCCCTCCACATGCTCAGTTCTGAGAGATAAGTGTGTGTGAAAGCCGTACTTCACCTAGCTTATAGGGAAAACAAAGTTTCTTTTCAGTTGCAAAATCCTCTCAATACATACATATAGGGGAGGTACTAGCTCCATCTCGGTTTTACAGTGAAAACTGCAGGAACTTCAAACCGGCACTAGGAAACAGACTGAGAAACCAGAGTAAAAGTTCCTTCTGCAACCCGTTCCATTTATGCTAGATGAACGAACGTCTCTCCACATGCTCAGTTCTGAGAGATGTGTTTGTGTGAAAGCCGTCCTTCACCTAGCTTGTTGGGAACACAAAGTTTCTTTTCAGTTGCAAACTCCACTCCATACATATATATGGGGAGGTACTAGCTCCAACTCGGTTTTACAGTGAAAACTGCAGGAACTTCAAACCGGCACTAGGAAACAGACTGAGAAACCAGAGTAAAAGTTTCTCCTGCAACCCGTTCCCTTTGTGCTAGATGAACGAACGTCTCTCCACATGCTCAGTTCTGAGAGATAAGTGTGTGTGAAAGCCGTCCTTCACCTAGCTTGTTGGGAACATAAAGTTTCTTTTCATTTGTAAACTCCACTCCATAGATATATATGGGGAGGTACTAGCTCCAACTCGGTTTTACAGTGAAAACTGCAGGAACTTCAAACCGGCACTAGGAAACAGACTGAGAAACCAGAGTAAAAGTTTCTTCTGCAACCCGTTCCCTTTATGCTAGATGAACGAACGTCTCTCCACATGCTCAGTTCTGAGAGATGTGTTTGTGTGAAAGCCGTCCTTCACCTAGCTTTTTGGGAACATAAAGTTTCTTTTCATTTGTAAACTCCACTCCATACATATATATGGGGAGGTACTAGCTCCAACTCGGTTTTACAGTGAAAACAGCTGGAACTTCAAACCGGCACTAGGAAACAGACTGAGAAACCAGAGTAAAAGTTTCTCCTGCAACCCGTTCCCTTTGTGCTAGATGAAGGAACGTCTCTCCACATGCTCAGTTCTGAGAGATAAGTGTGTGTGAAAGCTGTCCTTCACCTAGCTTGTTGGGAACACAAAGTTTCTTTTCAGTTGCAAACCCCACTCCATACATATATATGGGGAGCTACTAGCTCCAACTCGGTTTTACACTGAAAACTGCAGGAACTTCAAACCGGCACTAGGAATCAGACTGAGAAACCAGAGTAAAATTTCTCCTGCAACCCGTTCCCTTTCTGCTAGATGAACGAACGTCTCTCCACATGCTCAGTTCTGAGAGATAAGTGTGTGTGAAAGCCGTCCTTCACCTAGCTTGTTGGGAACACAAAGTTTCTTTTCAGTTGCAAACCCCACTCCATACATATATATGGGGATGTACTAGCTCCAACCAGGTTTTACAGTGAAAACTGCAGGAACTTCAAACCGGCACTAGGAAACAGACTGGGAAACCAGAGTAAAAATTTCTCCTGCAACCCGTTCCCTTTGTGCTAGATGAACGAACGTCTCTCCACATGCTCAGTTCTGAGAGATGTGTGTGTGTGAAAGCCGTACTTCACCTAGCTTATAGGGAAAACAAAGTATCTTTTCAGTTGCAAAATCCTCTCCATACATACATATAGGGGAGGTACTAGCTCCATCTCGGTTTTACAGTGAAAACAGCTGGAACTTCAAACCGGCACTAGGAAACAGACTGAGAAACCAGAGTAAAAGTTTCTCCTGCAACCCGTTCCCTTTGTGCTAGATGAACGAACGTCTCTCCAGATGCTCAGTTCTGAGAGATAAGTGTGTGTGAAAGCCGTCCTTCACCTAGCTTGTTAGGAACACAAAGTTTCTTTTCAGTTGCAAACTCCACTCCATACATATATATGGGGAGGTACTAGCTCCAACTCGGTTTTACAGTGAAAACTGCTGGAACTTCAAACCGGCACTAGGAAACAGACTGAGAAACCAGAGTAAAAGTTTCTCCTGCAACCCGTTCCCTTTGTGCTACATGAACGAACGTCTCTCCACATGCTCAGTTCTGAGAGATAAGTGTGTGTGAAAGCCGTCCTTCACCTAGCTTGTTGGGAACACAAAGTTTCTTTTCAGATGCAAACTCCACTCCATACATATATATGGGTAGGTACTAGCTCCAACCAGGTTTTACAGTGAAAACTGCAGGAACTTCAAACCGGCACTAGGAAACAGACTGAGAAACCAGAGTAAAAGTTTCTCCTGCAACCCGTTCCCTTTGTGCTAGATGAACGAACGTCTCTCCACATGCTCAGTTCTGAGAGATGTGTGTGTGTGAAAGCCGTCCTTCACCTTGCTTTTTGGGAACATAAAGTTTCTTTTAATTAGTAAACTCCACTGCATACATATATATGGGGAGGTACTAGCTCCAACTCGGTTTTACAGTGAAAACTGCTGGAACTTCAAACCGGCACTAGGAAACAGACTGAGAAACCAGAGTAAAAGTTTCTCCTGCAACCCGTTCCCTTTGTGCTAGATGAAGGAACGTCTCTCCACATGCTCAGTTCTGAGAGATAAGTGTGTGTGAAAGCTGTCCTTCACCTAGCTTGTTGGGAACACAAAGTTTCTTTTCAGTTGCAAACCCCACTCCATACATATATATGGGGAGATACTAGCTCCAAATCGGTTTTACAGTGAAAACTGCAGGAACTTCAAACCGGCACTAGGAATCAGACTGAGAAACCAGAGAAAAATTTCTCCTGCAACCCTTTCCCTTTCTGCTAGATGAACGAACGTCTCTCCACATGCTCAGTTCTGAGAGATAAGTGTGTGTGAAAGCCGTCCTTCACCTAGCTTGTTGGGAACACAAAGTTTCTTTTCAGTTACAAACCCCACTCCATACATATATATGGGGAGATACTAGCTCCAACCAGGTTTTACAGTGAAAACTGCAGGAACTTCAAACCGGCACTAGGAAACAGACTGAGAAACCAGAGTAAAAATTTCTCCTGCAACCCGTTCCCTTTGTGCTAGATGAACGAACGTCTCTCCACATGCTCAGTTCTGAGAGATGTGTGTGTGTGAAAGCCGTACTTCACCTAGCTTATAGGGAAAACAAAGTATCTTTTCAGTTGCAAAATCCTCTCCATACATACATATAGGGGAGGTACTAGCTCCATCTCGGTTTTACAGTGAAAACTGCAGGAACTTCAAACCGGCACTAGGAAACAGACTGAGAAACCAGAGTAAAAGTTTCTTCTGCAACCCGTTCCCTTTATGCTAGATGAACGAACGTCTCTACACATGCTCAGTTCTGAGAGATGTGTTTGTGTGAAAGCCGTCCTTCACCTAGCTTTTTGGGAACATAAAGTTTCTTTTCATTTGTAAACTCCACTCCATACATATATATGGGGAGGTACTAGCTCCAACTCGGTTTTACAGTGAAAACATCTGGAACTTCAAACCGGCACTAGGAAACAGACTGAGAAACCAGAGTAAAAGTTTCTCCTGCAACCCGTTCCCTTTGTGCTAGATGAAGGAAAGTCTCTCCACATGCTCAGTTCTGAGAGATAAGTGTGTGTGAAAGCTGTCCTTCACCTAGCTTGTTGGGAACACAAAGTTTCTTTTCAGTTGCAAACCCCACTCCATACATATATAAGAGGAGCTACTAGCTCCAACTCGGTTTTACAGTGAAAACTGCAGGAACTTCAAACCGGCACTAGGAAACAGACTGAGAAACCAGAGTAAAAGTTTCTCATGCAACACGTTCCTTTTGTGCTAGATGAACGAAAGTCTCTCCACATGGTCAGTTCTGAGAGATAAGTGTGTGTGAAAGCCGTACTTCACCTAGCTTATAGGGAAAACAAAGTATCTTTTCAGTTGCAAAATCCTCTCCATACATACATATAGGGGAGGTACTAGCTCCATCTCGGTTTTACAGAGAAAACTGCAGGAACTTCAAACCGGCACTAGGAAACAGACTGAGAAACCAGAGTAAAAGTTTCTTCTGCAACCCGTTCCCTTTATGCTAGATGAACGAACGTCTCTCCACATGCTCAGTTCTGAGAGATGTGTTTGTGTGAAAGCCGTCCTTCACCTAGCTTGTTGGGAACACAAAGTTTCTTTTCAGTTGCAAACTCCACTCCATACATATATATGGGGAGGTACTAGCTCCAACTCGGTTTTACAGTGAAAACTGCAGGAACTTCAAACCGGCACTAGGAAACAGACTGAGAAACCAGAGTAAAAGTTTCTACTGCAACCCGTTCCATTTGTGCTAGATGAACGAACGTCTCTCCACATGCTCAGTTCTGAGAGATAAGTGTGTGTGAAAGCCGTCCTTCACCTAGCTTGTTGGGAACATAAAGTTTCTTTTCATTTGTAAACTCCACTCCATACATATATATGGGCAGGTACTAGCTCCAACTCGGTTTTACAGTGAAAACTGCAGGAACTTCAAACCGGCACTAGGAAACAGACTGAGAAACCAGAGTAAAAATTTCTCCTGCAACCCGTTCCCTTTGTGCTAGATGAACGAACGTCTCTCCACAAGCTCAGTTCTGAGAGATGTGTGTGTGTGAAAGCCGTCCTTCACCTTGCTTTTTGGGAACATAAAGTTTCTTTTCATTTGTGAACACCACTCCATACATATATATGGGGAGGTACTAGCTCCAACTCGGTTTTACAGTGAAAACTGCAGGAACTTCAAACCGGCACTAGGAAACAGACTGAGAAACCAGAGTAAAAGTTTCTCCTGCAACCCGTTCCCTTTGTGCTAGATGAAGGAACGTCCCTCCACATGCTCAGTTCTGAGAGATAAGTGTGTGTGAAAGCCGTACTTCACCTAGCTTATAGGGAAAACAAAGTTTCTTTTCAGTTGCAAAATCCTCTCAATACATACATATAGGGGAGGTACTAGCTCCATCTCGGTTTTACAGTGAAAACTGCAGGAACTTCAAACCGGCACTAGGAAACAGACTGAGAAACCAGAGTAAAAGTTTCTTCTGCAACCCGTTCCATTTATGCTAGATGAACGAACGTCTCTCCACATGCTCAGTTCTGAGAGATGTGTTTGTGTGAAAGCCGTCCTTCACCTAGCTTGTTGGGAACACAAAGTTTCTTTTCAGTTGCAAACTCCACTCCATACATATATATGGGGAGGTACTAGCTCCAACTCGGTTTTACAGTGAAAACTGCAGGAACTTCAAACCGGCACTAGGAAACAGACTGAGAAACCAGAGTAAAAGTTTCTCCTGCAACCCGTTCCCTTTGTGCTAGATGAACGAACGTCTCTCCACATGCTCAGTTCTGAGAGATAAGTGTGTGTGAAAGCCGTCCTTCACCTAGCTTGTTGGGAACATAAAGTTTCTTTTCATTTGTAAACTCCACTCCATAGATATATATGGGGAGGTACTAGCTCCAACTCGGTTTTACAGTGAAAACTGCAGGAACTTCAAACCGGCACTAGGAAACAGACTGAGAAACCAGAGTAAAAGTTTCTTCTGCAACCCGTTCCCTTTATGCTAGATGAACGAACGTCTCTCCACATGCTCAGTTCTGAGAGATGTGTTTGTGTGAAAGCCGTCCTTCACCTAGCTTTTTGGGAACATAAAGTTTCTTTTCATTTGTAAACCCCACTCCATACATATATATGGGGAGCTACTAGCTCCAACTCGGTTTTACACTGAAAACTGCAGGAACTTCAAACCGGCACTAGGAATCAGACTGAGAAACCAGAGTAAAATTTCTCCTGCAACCCGTTCCCTTTCTGCTAGATGAACGAACGTCTCTCCACATGCTCAGTTCTGAGAGATAAGTGTGTGTGAAAGCCGTCCTTCACCTAGCTTGTTGGGAACACAAAGTTTCTTTTCAGTTGCAAACCCCACTCCATACATATATATGGGGATGTACTAGCTCCAACCAGGTTTTACAGTGAAAACTGCAGGAACTTCAAACCGGCACTAGGAAACAGACTGGGAAACCAGAGTAAAAATTTCTCCTGCAACCCGTTCCCTTTGTGCTAGATGAACGAACGTCTCTCCACATGCTCAGTTCTGAGAGATGTGTGTGTGTGAAAGCCGTACTTCACCTAGCTTATAGGGAAAACAAAGTATCTTTTCAGTTGCAAAATCCTCTCCATACATACATATAGGGGAGGTACTAGCTCCATCTCGGTTTTACAGTGAAAACAGCTGGAACTTCAAACCGGCACTAGGAAACAGACTGAGAAACCAGAGTAAAAGTTTCTCCTGCAACCCGTTCCCTTTGTGCTAGATGAACGAACGTCTCTCCAGATGCTCAGTTCTGAGAGATAAGTGTGTGTGAAAGCCGTCCTTCACCTAGCTTGTTAGGAACACAAAGTTTCTTTTCAGTTGCAAACTCCACTCCATACATATATATGGGGAGGTACTAGCTCCAACTCGGTTTTACAGTGAAAACTGCTGGAACTTCAAACCGGCACTAGGAAACAGACTGAGAAACCAGAGTAAAAGTTTCTCCTGCAACCCGTTCCCTTTGTGCTACATGAACGAACGTCTCTCCACATGCTCAGTTCTGAGAGATAAGTGTGTGTGAAAGCCGTCCTTCACCTAGCTTGTTGGGAACACAAAGTTTCTTTTCAGATGCAAACTCCACTCCATACATATATATGGGTAGGTACTAGCTCCAACCAGGTTTTACAGTGAAAACTGCAGGAACTTCAAACCGGCACTAGGAAACAGACTGAGAAACCAGAGTAAAAGTTTCTCCTGCAACCCGTTCCCTTTGTGCTAGATGAACGAACGTCTCTCCACATGCTCAGTTCTGAGAGATGTGTGTGTGTGAAAGCCGTCCTTCACCTTGCTTTTTGGGAACATAAAGTTTCTTTTAATTAGTAAACTCCACTGCATACATATATATGGGGAGGTACTAGCTCCAACTCGGTTTTACAGTGAAAACTGCTGGAACTTCAAACCGGCACTAGGAAACAGACTGAGAAACCAGAGTAAAAGTTTCTCCTGCAACCCGTTCCCTTTGTGCTAGATGAAGGAACGTCTCTCCACATGCTCAGTTCTGAGAGATAAGTGTGTGTGAAAGCTGTCCTTCACCTAGCTTGTTGGGAACACAAAGTTTCTTTTCAGTTGCAAACCCCACTCCATACATATATATGGGGAGATACTAGCTCCAAATCGGTTTTACAGTGAAAACTGCAGGAACTTCAAACCGGCACTAGGAATCAGACTGAGAAACCAGAGAAAAATTTCTCCTGCAACCCTTTCCCTTTCTGCTAGATGAACGAACGTCTCTCCACATGCTCAGTTCTGAGAGATAAGTGTGTGTGAAAGCCGTCCTTCACCTAGCTTGTTGGGAACACAAAGTTTCTTTTCAGTTACAAACCCCACTCCATACATATATATGGGGAGATACTAGCTCCAACCAGGTTTTACAGTGAAAACTGCAGGAACTTCAAACCGGCACTAGGAAACAGACTGAGAAACCAGAGTAAAAATTTCTCCTGCAACCCGTTCCCTTTGTGCTAGATGAACGAACGTCTCTCCACATGCTCAGTTCTGAGAGATGTGTGTGTGTGAAAGCCGTACTTCACCTAGCTTATAGGGAAAACAAAGTATCTTTTCAGTTGCAAAATCCTCTCCATACATACATATAGGGGAGGTACTAGCTCCATCTCGGTTTTACAGTGAAAACTGCAGGAACTTCAAACCGGCACTAGGAAACAGACTGAGAAACCAGAGTAAAAGTTTCTTCTGCAACCCGTTCCTTTTATGCTAGATGAACGAACGTCTCTACACATGCTCAGTTCTGAGAGATGTGTTTGTGTGAAAGCAATCCTTCACCTAGCTTTTTGGGAACATAAAGTTTCTTTTCATTTGTAAACTCCACTCCATACATATATATGGGGAGGTACTAGCTCCAACTCGGTTTTACAGTGAAAACATCTGGAACTTCAAACCGGCACTAGGAAACAGACTGAGAAACCAGAGTAAAAGTTTCTCCTGCAACCCGTTCCCTTTGTGCTAGATGAAGGAAAGTCTCTCCACATGCTCAGTTCTGAGAGATAAGTGTGTGTGAAAGCTGTCCTTCACCTAGCTTGTTGGGAACACAAAGTTTCTTTTCAGTTGCAAACCCCACTCCATACATATATAAGAGGAGCTACTAGCTCCAACTCGGTTTTACAGTGAAAACTGCAGGAACTTCAAACCGGCACTAGGAAACAGACTGAGAAACCAGAGTAAAAGTTTCTCATGCAACACGTTCCTTTTGTGCTAGATGAACGAAAGTCTCTCCACATGGTCAGTTCTGAGAGATAAGTGTGTGTGAAAGCCGTACTTCACCTAGCTTGTTGGGAAAACAAAGTTTCTTTTCAGTTGCAAACTCCATTCCATACATATATATGGGGAGGTACTAGCTCCAACCAGGTTTTACAGTGAAAACTGCAGGAAATTCAAACCGGCACTAGGAAACAGAGTGAGAAACCAGAGTAAAAGTTTCTCCTGCAACCCGTTCCCCTTGTGCTAGATGAACGAACGTCTCTCCACATGCTCAGTTCTGAGAGATAAGTGTGTGTGAAAGCCGTCCTTCACCTAGCTTGTTGGGAACACAAAGTTTCTTTTCAGTTGCAAACTCCACTCCATACATATATATGGGGAGGTACTAGCTCCAACTCGGTTTTACAGTGAAAACTGCAGGAACTTCAAACCGGCACTAGGAAACAGACTGAGAAACCAGAGTAAAAGTTTCTCCTGCAACCCGTTCCCCTTGTGCCAGATGAACGATCGTCTCTCCACATGCTCAGTTCTGAGAGATAAGTGTGTGTGAAAGCCGTCCTTCACCTAGCTTGTTGGGAACACAAAGTTACTTTTCAGTTGCAAACTCCACTCCATACATATATATGGGGAGGTACTAGCTCCAACTCGGTTTTACAGTGAAAACTGCAGGAACTTCAAACCGGCACTAGGAAACAGACTGAGAAACCAGAGTAAAAGTTTCTCCTGCAACCCGTTCCCCTTGTGCTAGATGAACGAACGTCTCTCCACATGCTCAGTTCTGAGAGATAAGTGTGTGTGAAAGCCGTCCTTCAACTAGCTTGTTGGGAACACAAAGTTTCTTTTCAGTTGCAAACTCCACTCCATACATATATATGGGGAGGTACTAGCTCCAACTCGGTTTTACAGTGAAAACTGCAGGAACTTCAAACCGGCACTAGGAAACAGACTGAGAAACCAGAGTAAAAGTTTCTCCTGCAACCCGTTCCCCTTGTGCTAGATGAACGAAAGTCTCTCCACATGCTCAGTTCTGAGAGATAAGTGTGTGTGAAAGCCGTCCTTCACCTAGCTTGTTGGGAACACAAACTTTCTTTTCAGTTGCAAACTCCACTCCATACATATATATGGGGAGGTACAAGCTCCAACTCGGTTTTACAGTGAAAACTGCAGGAACTTCAAACCGGCACTAGGAAACAGACTGAGAAATCAGAGTAAAAGTTTCTCCTGCAACCCGTTCCCCTTGTGCTAGATGAACGAACGTCCCTCCACATGCTCAGTTCTGAGAGATAAGTGTGTGTGAAAGCCGTCCTTCACCTAGCTTGTTGGGAACACAAAGTTTCTTTTCAGTTGCAAACTCCACTCCATACATATATATGGGGAGGTACTAGCTCCAACTCGGTTTTACAGTGAAAACTGCAGGAACTTCAAACCGGCACTAGGAAACAGACTGAGAAACCAGAGTAAAAGTTTCTCCTGCAACCCGTTCCCCTTGTGCTAGATGAACGAACGTCTCTCCACATGCTCAGTTCTGAGAGATAAGTGTGTGTGAAAGCCGTCCTTCACCTAGCTTGTTGGGAACACAAAGTTTCTTTTCAGTTGCAAACTCCACTCCATACATATATACGGGGTGGTACTAGCTCCAACCAGGTTTTACAGTGAAAACTGCAGGAACTTCAAACCGGCACTAGGAAACAGACTGAGAAACCAGAGTAAAAGTTTCTCCTGCAACCCGTTCCCCTTGTGCTAGATGAACGAACGTCTCTCCACATGCTCAGTTCTGAGAGATAAGTGTGTGTGAAAGCCGTCCTTCACCTAGCTTGTTGGGAACACAAAGTTTCTTTTCAGTTGCAAACTCCACTCCATACATATATATGGGGAGGTACTAGCTCCAACTCGGTTTTACAGTGAAAACTGCAGGAACTTCAAACCGGCACTAGGAAACAGACTGAGAAACCAGAGTAAAAGTTTCTCCTGCAACCCGTTCCCCTTGTGCTAGATGAACGAACGTCTCTCCACATGCTCAGTTCTGAGAGATAAGTGTGTGTGAAAGCCGTCCTTCACCTAGCTTGTTGGGAACACAAAGTTTCTTTTCAGCTGCAAACTCCACTCCATACATATATATGGGGAGGTACTAGCTCAAACTCGGTTTTACAGTGAAAACTGCAGGAACTTCAAACCGGCACTAGGAAACAGACTGAGAAACCAGAGTAAAAGTTTCTCCTGCAACCCGTTCCCCTTGTGCTAGATGAACGAACGTCTCTCCACATGCTCAGTTCTGAGAGATAAGTGCGTGTGAAAGCCGTCCTTCACCTAGCTTGTTGGGAACACAAAGTTTCTTTTCAGTTGCAAACTCCACTCCATACATATATAAGGGGAGGTACTAGCTCCAACTCGGTTTTACAGTGAAAACTGCAGGAACTTGAAACCGGCACTAGGAAACAGACTGAGAAACCAGAGTGAAAGTTTCTCCTGCAACCCGTTCCCCTCGTGCTAGATGAACGAACGTCTCTCCACATGCTCAGTTCTGAGAGATAAGTGTGTGTGAAAGCCGTCCTTCACCTAGCTTGTAGGGAACACAAAGTTTCTTTTCAGTTGCAAACTCCACTCCATACATATATATGGGGAGGTACTAGCTCCAACTCGGTTTTACAGTGAAAACTGCAGGAACTTCAAACCGGCACTAGGAAACAGACTGAGAAACCAGAGTAAAAGTTTCTCCTGCAACCCGTTCCCGTTGTGCTAGATGAACGAAAGTCTCTCCACATGCTCAGTTCTGAGAGATAAGTGTGTGTGAAAGCCGTCCTTCACCTAGCTTGTTGGGAACACAAAGTTTCTTTTCAGTTGCAAACTCCACTCCATACATATATATGGGGAGGTACTAGCTCCAACTCGGTTTTACAGTGAAAACTGCAGGAACTTCAAACCGGCACTAGGAAACAGACTGAGAAACCAGAGTAAAAGTTTCTCCTGCAACCCGTTCCCCTCGTGCTAGATGAACGAACGTCTCTCCACATGCTCAGTTCTGAGAGATAAGTGTGTGTGAAAGCCGTCCTTCACCTAGCTTGTAGGGAACACAAAGTTTCTTTTCAGTTGCAAACTCCACTCCATACATATATATGGGGAGGTACTAGCTCCAACTCGGTTTTACAGTGAAAACTGCAGGAACTTCAAACCGGCACTAGGAAACAGACTGAGAAACCAGAGTAAAAGTTTCTCCTGCAACCCGTTCCCGTTGTGCTAGATGAACGAAAGTCTCTCCACATGCTCAGTTCTGAGAGATAAGTGTGTGTGAAAGCCGTCCTTCACCTAGCTTGTTGGGAACACAAAGTTTCTTTTCAGTTGCAAACTCCACTCCATACATATATATGGGGAGGTACTAGCTCCAACTCGGTTTTACAGTGAAAACTGCAGGAACTTCAAACCGGCACTAGGAAACAGACTGAGAAACCAGAGTAAAAGTTTCTCCTGCAACCCGTTCCCTTTGTGCTAGATGAACGAACGTCTCTCCACATGCTCAGTTCTGAGAGATAAGTGTGTGTGAAAGCCGTCCTTCACCTAGCTTGTTGGGAACACAAAGTTTCTTTTCAGTTGCAAACTCCACTTCATACATATATATGGGGAGGTACTAGCTCCAACTCGGTTTTACTGTGAAAACTGCAGGAACTTCAAACCGGCACTAGGAAACAGACTGAGAAACCAGAGTAAAAGTTTCTCCTGCAACCCGTTCCCCTTGTGCTAGATGAACGAACGTCTCTCCACATGCTCAGTTCTGAGAGATAAGTGTGCGTGAAAGCCGTCCTTCACCTAGCTTGTTGGGAACACAAAGTTTCTTTTCAGTTGCAAACTCCACTCCGTACATATATATGGGGAGGTACTAGCTCCAACTCGGTTTTACAGTGAAAACTGCAGGAACTTCAAACCGGCACTAGGAAACAGACTGAGAAACCAGAGTAAAAGTTTCTCCTGCAACCCGTTCCCCTTGTGCTAGATGAACGAACGTCTCTCCACATGCTCAGTTCTGAGAGATAAGTGTGTGTGAAAGCCGTCCTTCACCTAGCTTGTTAGGAACACAAAGTTTCTTTTCAGTTGCAATCTCCACTCCGTACATATATACGGGGAGGTACTAGCTCCAACTCGGTTTTACAGTGAAAACTGAAGGAACTTGAAACCGGCACTAGGAAACAGACTGAGAAACCAGAGTAAAAGTTTCTCCTGCAACCCGTTCCCCTTGTGCTAGATGAACGAACGTCTCTCCACATGCTCAGTTCTGAGAGATAAGTGTGTGTGAAAGCCGTCCTTCACCTAGCTTGTTGGGAACACAAAGTTTCTTTTCAGTTGCAAACTCCACTCCATACATATATACGGGGAGGTACTAGCTCCAACTCGGTTTTACAGTGAAAACTGCAGGAACTTCAAACCGGCACTAGGAAACAGACTGAGAAACCAGAGTGAAAGTTTCTCCTGCAACCCGTTCCCCTTGTGCAAATGAAAGAACGTCTGTCCACATGCTCAGTTCTGAGAGATAAGTGTGTGTGAAAGCCGTCCTTCACCTAGCTTGTTGGGAACACAAAGTTTCTTTTCAGCTGCAAACTCCACTCCATACATATATATGGGGAGGTACTAGCTCCAACTCGGTTTTACAGTGAAAAATGCAGGAACTTCAAACCGGCACTAGGAAACAGACTGAGAAACCAGAGTAAAAGTTTCTCCTGCAACCCGTTCCCCTTGTGCTAGATGAACGAACGTCTCTCCACATGCTCAGTTATGAGAGATAAGTGTGTGTGAAAGCCGTCCTTCACCTAGCTTGTTGGGAACACAAAGTTTCTTTTCAGTTGCAAACTCCACTCCGTACATATATATGGGGAGGTACTAGCTCCAACTCGGTTTTACAGTGAAAACTGCAGGAACTTCAAACCGGCACTAGGAAACAGACTGAGAAACCAGAGTAAAAGTTTCTCCTGCAACCCGTTCCCCTTGTGCTAGATGAACGAACGTCTCTCCACATGCTCAGTTCTGAGAGATAAGTGTGTGTGAAAGCCGTCCTTCACCTAGCTTGTTAGGAACACAAAGTTTCTTTTCAGTTGCAATCTCCACTCCGTACATATATACGGGGAGGTACTAGCTCCAACTCGGTTTTACAGTGAAAACTGAAGGAACTTGAAACCGGCACTAGGAAACAGACTGAGAAACCAGAGTAAAAGTTTCTCCTGCAACCCGTTCCCCTTGTGCTAGATGAACGAACGTCTCTCCACATGCTCAGTTCTGAGAGATAAGTGTGTGTGAAAGCCGTCCTTCACCTAGCTTGTTGGGAACACAAAGTTTCTTTTCAGTTGCAAACTCCACTCCATACATATATACGGGGAGGTACTAGCTCCAACTCGGTTTTACAGTGAAAACTGCAGGAACTTCAAACCGGCACTAGGAAACAGACTGAGAAACCAGAGTGAAAGTTTCTCCTGCAACCCGTTCCCCTTGTGCAAATGAAAGAACGTCTCTCCACATGCTCAGTTCTGAGAGATAAGTGTGTGTGAAAGCCGTCCTTCACCTAGCTTGTTGGGAACACAAAGTTTCTTTTCAGCTGCAAACTCCACTCCATACATATATATGGGGAGGTACTAGCTCCAACTCGGTTTTACAGTGAAAAATGCAGGAACTTCAAACCGGCACTAGGAAACAGACTGAGAAACCAGAGTAAAAGTTTCTCCTGCAACCCGTTCCCCTCGTGCTAGATGAACGAACGTCTCTCCACATGCTCAGTTCTGAGAGATAAGTGTGTGTGAAAGCCGTCCTTCACCTAGCTTGTAGGGAACACAAAGTTTCTTTTCAGTTGCAAACTCCACTCCATACATATATATGGGGAGGTACTAGCTCCAACTCGGTTTTACAGTGAAAACTGCAGGAACTTCAAACCGGCACTAGGAAACAGACTGAGAAACCAGAGTAAAAGTTTCTCCTGCAACCCGTTCCCCTTGTGCTAGATGAACGAACGTCTCTCCACATGCTCAGTTCTGAGAGATAAGTGTGTGTGAAAGCCGTCCTTCACCTAGCTTGTTGGGAACACAAAGTTTCTTTTCAGTTGCAAACTCCACTCCATACATATATATGGGGAGGTACTAGCTCCAACTCGGTTTTACAGTGAAAACTGCAGGAACTTCAAACCGGCACTAGGAAACAGTCTGAGAAACCAGAGTAAAAGTTTCTCCTGCAACCCGTTCCCCTTGTGCTAGATGAACGAACGTCTCTCCACATGCTCAGTTCTGAGAGATAAGTGTGTGTGAAAGCCGTCCTTCACCTAGCTTGTTGGGAACACAAAGTTTCTTTTCAGTTGCAAACTCCACTCCGTACATATATACGGGGAGGTACTAGCTCCAACTCGGTTTTACAGTGAAAACTGCAGGAACTTGAAACCGGCACTAGGAAACAGACTGAGAAACCAGAGTAAAAGTTTCTCCTGCAACCCGTTCCCCTTGTGCTAGATGAACGAACGTCTCTCCACATGCTCAGTTCTGAGAGATAAGTGTGTGTGAAAGCCGTCCTTCACCTAGCTTGTTGGGAACACAAAGTTTCTTTTCAGTTGCAAACTCCACTCCATACATATATATGGGGAGGTACTAGCTCCAACTCGGTTTTACAGTGAAAACTGCAGGAACTTCAAACCGGCACTAGGAAACAGACTGAGAAACCAGAGTGAAAGTTTCTCCTGCAACCCGTTCCCCTTGTGCAAATGAAAGAACGTCTCTCCACATGCTCAGTTCTGAGAGATAAGTGTGTGTGAAAGCCGTCCTTCACCTAGCTTGTTGGGAACACAAAGTTTCTTTTCAGCTGCAAACTCCACTCCATACATATATATGGGGAGGTACTAGCTCCAACTCGGTTTTACAGTGAAAAATGCAGGAACTTCAAACCGGCACTAGGAAACAGACTGAGAAACCAGAGTAAAAGTTTCTCCTGCAACCCGTTCCCCTCGTGCTAGATGAACGAACGTCTCTCCACATGCTCAGTTCTGAGAGATAAGTGTGTGTGAAAGCCGTCCTTCACCTAGCTTGTAGGGAACACAAAGTTTCTTTTCAGTTGCAAACTCCACTCCATACATATATATGGGGAGGTACTAGCTCCAACTCGGTTTTACAGTGAAAACTGCAGGAACTTCAAACCGGCACTAGGAAACAGACTGAGAAACCAGAGTGAAAGTTTCTCCTGCAACCCGTTCCCCTTGTGCTAGATGAACGAACGTCTCTCCACATGCTCAGTTCTGAGAGATAAGTGTGTGTGAAAGCCGTCCTTCACCTAGCTTGTTGGGAACACAAAGTTTCTTTTCAGTTGCAAACTCCACTCCGTACATATATACGGGGAGGTACTAGCTCCAACTCGGTTTTACAGTGAAAACTGCAGGAACTTGAAACCGGCACTAGGAAACAGACTGAGAAACCAGAGTAAAAGTTTCTCCTGCAACCCGTTCCCCTTGTGCTAGATGAACGAACCTCTCTCCACATGCTCAGTTCTGAGAGATAAGTGTGTGTGAAAGCCGTCCTTCACCTAGCTTGTTGGGAACACAATGTTTCTTTTCAGTTGCAAACTCCACTCCATACATATATATGGGGAGGTTCTAGCTCCAACTCGGTTTTACAGTGAAAACTGCAGGAACTTCAAACCGGCACTAGGGAACAGACTGAAAAACCAGAGTAAAAGTTTCTCCTGCAACCCGTTCCCCTTGTGCTAGATGAACGAACGTCTCTCCACATGCTCAGTTCTGAGAGATAAGTGTGTGTGAAAGCCGTCCTTCACCTAGCTTGTTGGGAACACAAAGTTTCTTTTCAGTTGCAAACTCCACTCCGTACATATATACGGGGAGGTACTAGCTCCAACTCGGTTTTACAGTGAAAACTGCAGGAACTTCAAACCGGCACTAGGAAACAGACTGAGAAATCAGAGTAAAAGTTTCTCCTGCAACCCGTTCCCCTCGTGCTAGATGAACGAACGTCTCTCCACATGCTCAGTTCTGAGAAATAAGTGTGTGTGAAAGCCGTCCTTCACCTAGCTTGTTGGGAACACAAAGTTTCTTTTCAGTTGCAAACTCCACTCCATACATATATATGGGGAGGTACTAGCTCCAACTCGGTTTTACAGTGAAAACTGCAGGTACTTCAAACCGGCACTAGGAAATAGACTGAGAAACCAGAGTAAAAGTTTCTCCTGCAACCCGTTCCCCTTGTGCTAGATGAACGAACGTCTCTCCACATGCTCAGTTCTGAGAGATAAGTGTGTGTGAAAGCCGTCCTTCACCTAGCTTGTTGGGAACACAAAGTTTCTTTTCAGTTGCAAACTCCACTTCATACATATATATGGGGAGGTACTAGCTCCAACTCGGTTTTACAGTGAAAACTGCAGGAACTTCAAACCGGCACTAGGAAACAGACTGAGAAACCAGAGTAAAAGTTTCTCCTGCAACCCGTTCCCCTTGTGCTAGATGAACGAACGTCTCTCCACATGCTCAGTTCTGAGAGATAAGTGTGTGTGAAAGCCGTCCTTCACCTAGCTTGTTGGGAACACAATGTTTCTTTTCAGTTGCAAACTCCACTCCATACATATATATGGGGAGGTACTAGCTCCAACTCGGTTTTACAGTGAAAACTGCAGGAACTTCAAACCGGCACTAGGAAACAGACTGAAAAACCAGAGTAAAAGTTTCTCCTGCAACCCGTTCCCCTTGTGCTAGATGAACGAACGTCTCTCCACATGCTCAGTTCTGAGAGATAAGTGTGTGTGAAAGCCGTCCTTCACCTAGCTTGTTGGGAACACAAAGTTTCTTTTCAGTTGCAAACTCCACTCCGTACATATATACGGGGAGGTACTAGCTCCAACTCGGTTTTACAGTGAAAACTGCAGGAACTTCAAACCGGCACTAGGAAACAGACTGAGAAACCAGAGTAAAAGTTTCTCCTGCAACCCGTTCCCCTTGTGCTAGATGAACGAACGTCTCTCCACATGCTCAGTTCTGAGAGATAAGTGTGTGTGAAAGCCGTCCTTCACCTAGCTTGTTGGGAACACAAAGTTTCTTTTCAGTTGCAAACTCCACTCCATACATATATACGGGGAGGTACTAGCTCCAACTCGGTTTTACAGTGAAAACTGCAGGAACTTCAAACCGGCACTAGGAAACAGACTGAGAAACCAGAGTAAAAGTTTCTCCTGCAACCCGTTCCCCTTGTGCTAGATGAACGAACGTCTCTCCACATGCTCAGTTCTGAGAGATAAGTGTGTGTGAAAGCCGTCCTTCACCTAGCTTGTTGGGAACACAAAGTATCTTTTCAGCTGCAAACTCCACTCCATACATATATATGGGGAGGTACTAGCTCCAACTCGGTTTTACAGTGAAAACTGCAGGAACTTCAAACCGGCACTAGGAAACAGACTGAGAAACCAGAGTAAAAGTTTCTCCTGCAACCCGTTCCCCTTGTGCTAGATGAACGAACGTCTCTCCACATGCTCAGTTCTGAGAGATAAGTGTGTGTGAAAGCCGTCCTTCACCTAGCTTGTTGGGAACACAATGTTTCTTTTCAGTTGCAAACTCCACTCCATACATATATATGGGGAGGTACTAGCTCCAACTCGGTTTTACAGTGAAACCTGCAGGAACTTCAAACCGGCACTAGGAAACAGACTGAAAAACCAGAGTAAAAGTTTCTCCTGCAACCCGTTCCCCTTGTGCTAGATGAACGAACGTCTCTCCACATACTCAGTTCTGAGAGATAAGTGTGTGTGAAAGCCGTCCTTCACCTAGCTTGTTGGGAACACAAAGTTTCTTTTCAGTTGCAAACTCCACTCCGTACATATATACGGGAAGGTACTAGCTCCAACTCGGTTTTACAGTGAAAACTGCAGGAACTTCAAACCGGCACTAGGAAACAGACTGAGAAATCAGAGTAAAAGTTTCTCCTGCAACCCGTTCCCCTCGTGCTAGATGAACGAACGTCTCTCCACATGCTCAGTTCTGAGAAATAAGTGTGTGTGAAAGCCGTCCTTCACCTAGCTTGTTGGGAACACAAAGTTTCTTTTCAGTTGCAAACTCCACTCCATACATATATATGGGGAGGTACTAGCTCCAACTCGGTTTTACAGTGAAAACTGCAGGTACTTCAAACCGGCACTAGGAAATAGACTGAGAAACCAGAGTAAAAGTTTCTCCTGCAACCCGTTCCCCTTGTGCTAGATGAACGAACGTCTCTCCACATGCTCAGTTCTGAGAGATAAGTGTGTGTGAAAGCCGTCCTTCACCTAGCTTGTTGGGAACACAAAGTTTCTTTTCAGTTGCAAACTCCACTTCATACATATATATGGGGAGGTACTAGCTCCAACTCGGTTTTACAGTGAAAACTGCAGGAACTTCAAACCGGCACTAGGAAACAGACTGAGAAACCAGAGTAAAAGTTTCTCCTGCAACCCGTTCCCCTTGTGCTAGATGAACGAACGTCTCTCCACATGCTCAGTTCTGAGACATAAATGTGTGTGAAAGCCGTCCTTCACCTAGCTTGTTGGGAACACAATGTTTCTTTTCAGTTGCAAACTCCACTCCATACATATATATGGGGAGGTACTAGCTCCAACTCGGTTTTACAGTGAAAACTGCAGGAACTTCAAACCGGCACTAGGAAACAGACTGAAAAACCAGAGTAAAAGTTTCTCCTGCAACCCGTTCCCCTTGTGCTAGATGAACGAACGTCTCTCCACATGCTCAGTTCTGAGAGATAAGTGTGTGTGAAAGCCGTCCTTCACCTAGCTTGTTGGGAACACAAAGTTTCTTTTCAGTTGCAAACTCCACTCCGTACATATATACGGGGAGGTACTAGCTCCAACTCGGTTTTACAGTGAAAACTGCAGGAACTTCAAACCGGCACTAGGAAACAGACTGAGAAACCAGAGTAAAAGTTTCTCCTGCAACCCGTTCCCCTTGTGCTAGATGAACGAACGTCTCTCCACATGCTCAGTTCTGAGAGATAAGTGTGTGTGAAAGCCGTCCTTCACCTAGCTTGTTGGGAACACAAAGTTTCTTTTCAGTTGCAAACTCCACTCCATACATATATACGGGGAGGTACTAGCTCCAACTCGGTTTTACAGTGAAAACTGCAGGAACTTCAAACCGGCACTAGGAAACAGACTGAGAAACCAGAGTAAAAGTTTCTCCTGCAACCCGTTCCCCTTGTGCTAGATGAACGAACGTCTCTCCACATGCTCAGTTCTGAGAGATAAGTGTGTGTGAAAGCCGTCCTTCACCTAGCTTGTTGGGAACACAAAGTATCTTTTCAGCTGCAAACTCCACTCCATACATATATATGGGGAGGTACTAGCTCCAACTCGGTTTTACAGTGAAAACTGCAGGAACTTCAAACCGGCACTAGGAAACAGACTGAGAAACCAGAGTAAAAGTTTCTCCTGCAACCCGTTCCCCTTGTGCTAGATGAACGAACGTCTCTCCACATGCTCAGTTCTGAGAGATAAGTGTGTGTGAAAGCCGTCCTTCACCTAGCTTGTTGGGAACACAAAGTTTCTTTTCAGTTGCAAACTCCACTCCATACATATATATGGGGAGGTACTAGCTCCAACTCGGTTTTACAGTGAAAACTGCAGGAACTTCAAACCGGCACTAGGAATCAGACTGAAAAATCAGAGTAAAAGTTTCTCCTGCAACCCGTTCCCTTTCTGCTAGATGAACGAACGTCTCTCCACATGCTCAGTTCTGAGAGATAAGTGTGTGTGAAAGCCGTCCTTCACCTAGCTTGTTGGGAACACAAAGTTTCTTTTCAGTTGCAAACTCCACTCCATACATATATATGGGGAGGTACTAGCTCCAACTCGGTTTTACAGTGAAAACTGCAGGAACTTCAAACCGGCACTAGGAAACAGACTGAAAAATCAGAGTAAAAGTTTCTCCTGCAACCCGTTCCCCTTGTGCTAGATGAACGAACGTCTCTCCACATGCTCAGTTCTGAGAGATGTGTTTGTGTGAAAGCCGTCCTTCACCTAGCTTGTTGGGAACACAAAGTTACTTTTCAGTTGCAAACTCCACTTCATACATATATATGGGGAGGTACTAGCTCCAACTCGGTTTTACAGTGAAAACTGCAGGAACTTCAAACCGGCACTAGGAAACAGACTGAGAAACCAGAGTAAAAGTTTCTCCTGCAACCCGTTCCCCTTGTGCTAGATGAACGAACGTCTCTCCACATGCTCAGTTCTGAGAGATAAGTGTGTGTGAAAGCCGTCCTTCACCTAGCTTGTTGGGAACACAAAGTTTCTTTTCAGTTGCAAACCCCACTCCATATATATATATGGGGAGGTACTAGCTCCAACTCGGTTTTACAGTGAAAACTGCAGGAACTTCAAACCGGCACTAGGAAACAGACTGAGAAACCAGAGTAAAAGTTTCTCCTGCAACCCGTTCCCCTTGTGCTAGATGAACGAACGTCTCTCCACATGCTCAGTTCTGAGAGATAAGTGTGTGTGAAAGCCGTCCTTCACCTAGCTTGTTGGGAACACAAAGTTTCTTTTCAGTTGCAAACTCCACTCCGTACATATATACGGGGAGGTACTAGCTCCAACTCGGTTTTACAGTGAAAACTGCAGGAACTTGAAACCGGCACTAGGAAATAGACTGAGAAACCAGAGTAAAAGTTTCTCCTGCAACCAGTTCCCCTTGTGCTAGATGAACGAACGTCTCTCCACATGCTCAGTTCTGAGAGATAAGTGTGTGTGAAAGCCGTCCTTCACCTAGCTTGTTGGGAACACAAAGTTTCTTTTCAGTTGCAAAATCCACTCCATACATATATACGGGGAGGTACTAGCTCCAACTCGGTTTTACAGTGAAAACTGCAGGAACTTCAAACCGGCACTAGGAAACAGACTGAGAAACCAGAGTAAAAGTTTCTCCTGCAACCCGTTCCCCTTGTGCTAGATGAACGAACGTCTCTCCACATGCTCAGTTCTGAGAGATAAGTGTGTGTGAAAGCCGTCCTTCACCTAGCTTGTTGGGAACACAAAGTATCTTTTCAGCTGCAAACTCCACTCCATACATATATATGGGGAGGTACTAGCTCCAACTCGGTTTTACAGTGAAAACTGCAGGAATTTCAAACCGGCACTAGGAAACAGACTGAGAAACCAGAGTAAAAGTTTCTCCTGCAACCCGTTCCCCTTGTGCTAGATGAACGAACGTCTCTCCACATGCTCAGTTCTGAGAGATAAGTGTGTGTGAAAGCCGTCCTTCACCTAGCTTGTTGGGAACACAAAGTTACTTTTCAGTTGCAAACTCCACTCCATACATATATATGGGGAGGTACTAGCTCCAACTCGGTTTTACAGTGAAAACTGCAGGAACTTCAAACCGGCACTAGGAAACAGACTGAGAAACCAGAGTAAAAGTTTCTCCTGCAACCCGTTCCCCTTGTGCTAGATGAACGAACGTCTCTCCACATGCTCAGTTCTGAGAGATAAGTGTGTGTGAAAGCCGTCCTTCACCTAGCTTGTTGGGAACACAAAGTTACTTTTCAGTTGCAAACTCCACTCCATACATATATATGGGGAGGTACTAGCTCCAACTCGGTTTTACAGTGAAAACTGCAGGAACTTCAAACCGGCACTAGGAATCAGACTGAGAAACCAGAGTAAAAGTTTCTCCTGCAACCCGTTCCCTTTCTGCTAGATGAACGAACGTCTCTCCACATGCTCAGTTCTGAGAGATAAGTGTGTGTGAAAGCCGTCCTTCACCTAGCTTGTTGGGAACACAAAGTTTCTTTTCAGTTGCAAACTCCACTCCATACATATATATGGGGAGGTACTAGCTCCAACTCGGTTTTACAGTGAAAACTGCAGGAACTTCAAACCGGCACTAGGAAACAGACTGAGAAACCAGAGTAAAAGTTTCTCCTGCAACCCGTTCCCCTTGTGCTAGATGAACGAACGTCTCTCCACATGCTCAGTTCTGAGAGATGTGTTTGTGTGAAAGCCGTCCTTCACCTAGCTTGTTGGGAACACAAAGTTTCTTTTCAGTTGCAAACTCCACTTCATACATATATATGGGGAGGTACTAGCTCCAACTCGGTTTTACAGTGAAAACTGCAGGAACTTCAAACCGGCACTAGGAAACAGACTGAGAAACCAGAGTAAAAGTTTCTCCTGCAACCCGTTCCCCTTGTGCTAGATGAACGAACGTCTCTCCACATGCTCAGTTCTGAGAGATAAGTGTGTGTGAAAGCCGTCCTTCACCTAGCTTGTTGGGAACACAAAGTTTCTTTTCAGTTGCAAACTCCACCCCATACATATATATGGGGAGGTACTAGCTCCAACTCGGTTTTACAGTGAAAACTGCAGGAACTTGAAACCGGCACTAGGAAACAGACTGAGAAACCAGAGTAAAAGTTTCTCCTGCAACCCGTTCCCCTTGTGCTAGATGAACGAACGTCTCTCCACATGCTCAGTTCTGAGAGATAAGTGTGTGTGAAAGCCGTCCTTCACCTAGCTTGTTGGGAACACAAAGTTTCTTTTCAGTTGCAAACTCCACTCCATACATATATATGGGGAGGTACTAGCTCCAACTCGGTTTTACAGTGAAAACTGCAGGAACTTGAAACCGGCACTAGGAAACAGACTGAGAAACCAGAGTAAAAGTTTCTCCTGCAACCTGTTCCCCTTGTGCTAGATGAACGAACGTCTCTCCACACGCTCAGTTCTGAGAGATGTGTGTGTGTGAAAGCCGTCCTTCACCTAGCTTGTTGGGAACACAAAGTTTCTTTTCAGTTGCAAACTCCACTCCATACATATATATGGGGAGGTACTAGCTCCAACTCGGTTTTACAGTGAAAACTGCAGGAACTTCAAACCGGCACTAGGAAACAGACTGAGAAACCAGAGTGAAAGTTTCTCCTGCAACCCGTTCCCCTTGTGCTAGATGAACGAACGTCTCTCCACATGCTCAGTTCTGAGAGATAAGTGTGTGTGAAAGCCGTCCTTCACCTAGCTTGTTGGGAACACAAAGTTTCTTTTCAGTTGCAAACTCCACTCCATACATATATATGGGGAGGTACTAGCTCCAACTCGGTTTTACAGTGAAAACTGCAGGAACTTCAAACCGGCACTAGGAAACAGACTGAGAAATCAGAGTAAAAGTTTCTCCTGCAACCCGTTCCCCTCGTGCTAGATGAACGAACGTCTCTCCACATGCTCAGTTCTGAGAAATAAGTGTGTGTGAAAGCCGTCCTTCACCTAGCTTGTTGGGAACACAAAGTTTCTTTTCAGTTGCAAACTCCACTCCATACATATATATGGGGAGGTACTAGCTCCAACTCGGTTTTACAGTGAAAACTGCAGGTACTTCAAACCGGCACTAGGAAATAGACTGAGAAACCAGAGTAAAAGTTTCTCCTGCAACCCGTTCCCCTTGTGCTAGATAAACGAACGTCTCTCCACATGCTCAGTTCTGAGAGATAAGTGTGTGTGAAAGCCGTCCTTCACCTAGCTTGTTGGGAACACAAAGTTTCTTTTCAGTTGCAAACTCCACTCCATACATATATATGGGGAGGTACTAGCTCCAACTCGGTTTTACAGTGAAAACTGCAGGAACTTCAAACCGGCACTAGGAAACAGACTGAGAAACCAGAGTAAAAGTTTCTCCTGCAACCCGTTCCCCTTGTGCTAGATGAACGAACGTCTCTCCACATGCTCAGTTCTGAGAGATAAGTGTGTGTGAAAGCCGTCCTTCACCTAGCTTGTTGGGAACACAAAGTTTCTTTTCAGTTGCAAACTCCACTTCATACATATATATGGGGAGGTACTAGCTCCAACTCGGTTTTACAGTGAAAACTGCAGGAACTTCAAACCGGCACTAGGAAACAGACTGAGAAACCAGAGTAAAAGTTTCTCCTGCAACCCGTTCCCCTTGTGCTAGATGAACGAACGTCTCTCCACATGCTCAGTTCTGAGAGATAATGTGTGTGAAAGCCGTCCTTCACCTAGCTTGTTGGGAACACAAAGTTTCTTTTCAGTTGCAAACTCCACCCCATACATATATATGGGGAGGTACTACCTCCAACTCGGTTTTACAGTGAAAACTGCAGGAACTTCAAACCGGCACTAGGAAACAGACTGAGAAACCAGAGTAAAAGTTTCTCCTGCAACCCGTTCCCCTTGTGCTAGATGAACGAACGTCTCTCCACATGCTCAGTTCTGAGAGATAAGTGTGTGTGAAAGCCGTCCTTCACCTAGCTTGTTGGGAACACAAAGTTTCTTTTCAGTTGCAAACTCCACTCCATGCATATATATGGGGAGGTACTAGCTCCAACTCGGTTTTACAGTGAAAACTGCAGGAACTTCAAACCGGCACTAGGAAACAGACTGAGAAACCAGAGTAAAAATTTCTCCTGCAACCCGTTCCCTTTGTGCTAGATGAACGAACGTCTCTCCACATGCTCAGTTCTGAGAGATAAGTGTGTGTGAAAGCCGTCCTTCACCTAGCTTGTTGGGAACACAAAGTTTCTTTTCAGTTGCAAACTCCAGTCCATATATATATACGGGGAGGTACTAGCTCCAACTCGGTTTTACAGTGAAAACTGCAGGAACTTCAAACCGGCACTAGGAAACAGACTGAGAAACCAGAGTAAAAGTTTCTCCTGCAACCCGTTCCCCTTGTGCTAGATGAACGAACGTCTCTCCACACGCTCAGTTCTGAGAGATGTGTGTGTGTGAAAGCCGTCCTTCACCTAGCTTGTTGGGAACACAAAGTTTCTTTTCAGTTGCAAACTCCACTCCATACATATATATGGGGAGGTACTAGCTCCAACTCGGTTTTACAGTGAAAACTGCAGGAACTTCAAACCGGCACTAGGAAACAGACTGAGAAACCAGAGTGAAAGTTTCTCCTGCAACCCGTTCCCCTTGTGCTAGATGAACGAACGTCTCTCCACATGCTCAGTTCTGAGAGATAAGTGTGTGTGAAAGCCGTCCTTCACCTAGCTTGTTGGGAACACAAAGTTTCTTTTCAGTTGCAAACTCCACTCCATACATATATATGGGGAGGTACTAGCTCCAACTCGGTTTTACAGTGAAAACTGCAGGAACTTCAAACCGGCACTAGGAAACAGACTGAGAAATCAGAGTAAAAGTTTCTCCTGCAACCCGTTCCCCTCGTGCTAGATGAACGAACGTCTCTCCACATGCTCAGTTCTGAGAAATAAGTGTGTGTGAAAGCCGTCCTTCACCTAGCTTGTTGGGAACACAAAGTTTCTTTTCAGTTGCAAACTCCACTCCATACATATATATGGGGAGGTACTAGCTCCAACTCGGTTTTACAGTGAAAACTGCAGGTACTTCAAACCGGCACTAGGAAATAGACTGAGAAACCAGAGTAAAAGTTTCTCCTGCAACACGTTCCCCTTGTGCTAGATGAACGAACGTCTCTCCACATGCTCAGTTCTGAGAGATAAGTGTGTGTGAAAGCCTTCCTTCACCTAGCTTGTTGGGAACACAAAGTTTCTTTTCAGTTGCAAACTCCACTCCATACATATATATGGGGAGGTACTAGCTCCAACTCGGTTTTACAGTGAAAACTGCAGGAAATTCAAACCGGCACTAGGGAACAGTCTGAGAAACCAGAGTAAAAGTTTCTCCTGCAACCCGTTCCCCTTGTGCTAGATGAACGAACGTCTCTCCACATGCTCAGTTCTGAGAGATAAGTGTGTGTGAAAGCCGTCCTTCACCTAGCTTGTTGGGAACACAAAGTTTCTTTTCAGTTGCAAACTACACTCCATACATATATATGGGGAGGTACTAGCTCCAACTCGGTTTTACAGTGAAAACTGCAGGAACTTCAAACCGGCACTAGGAGACAGACTGAGAAACCAGAGTAAAAGTTTCTCCTGCAACCCGTTCCCCTTGTGCTAGATGAACGAACGTCTCTCCACATGCTCAGTTCTGAGAGATAAGTGTGTGTGAAAGCCGTCCTTCACCTAGCTTGTTGGGAACACAAAGTTTCTTTTCAGTAGCAAACTCCACTTCATACATATATATGGGGAGGTACTAGCTCCAAATCGGTTTTACAGTGAAAACTGCAGGAACTTCAAACCGGCACTAGGAAACAGACTGAGAAACCAGAGTAAAAGTTTCTCCTGCAACCCGTTCCCCTTGTGCTAGATGAACGAACGTCTCTCCACATGCTCAGTTCTGAGAGATAAGTGTGTGTGAAAGCCGTCCTTCACCTAGCTTGTTGGGAACACAAAGTTTCTTTTCAGTTGCAAACTCCACTCCATACATATATATGGGGAGGTACAAGCTCCAACTCGGTTTTACAGTGAAAACTGCAGGAACTTCAAACCGGCACTAGGAAACAGACTGAGAAACCAGAGTAAAAGTTTCTCCTGCAACCCGTTCCCCTTGTGCTAGATGAACGAACGTCTCTCCACATGCTCAGTTCTGAGAGATATGTGTGTGTGAAAGCCGTCCTTCACCTAGCTTGTTGGGAACACAAAGTTTCTTTTCAGTTGCAAACTCCACTCCGTACATATATACGGGGAGGTACTAGCTCCAACTCGGTTTTACAGTGAAAACTGCAGGAACTTCAAACCGGCACTAGGAAACAGACTGAGAAACCAGAGTAAAAGTTTCTCATGCAACCCGTTCCCCTTGTGCTAGATGAACGAACGTCTCTCCACATGCTCAGTTCTGAGAGATAAGTGTGTGTGAAAGCCGTCCTTCACCTAGCTTGTTGGGAACACAAAGTTTCTTTTCAGTTGCAAACTCCACTCCATACATATATAAGGGGAGGTACTAGCTCCAACTCGGTTTTACAGTGAAAACTGCAGGAACTTCAAACCGGCACTAGGAATCAGACTGAGAAACCAGAGTAAAAGTTTCTCCTGCAACCCGTTCCCCTTGTGCTAGATGAACGAACGTCTCTCCACATGCTCAGTTCTGAGAGATAAGTGTGTGTGAAAGCCGTCCTTCACCTAGCTTGTTGGGAACACAAAGTTTCTTTTCAGCTGCAAACTCCACTCCATACATATATATGGGGAGGTACTAGCTCCAACTCGGTTTTACAGTGAAAACTGCAGGAACTTCAAACCGGCACTAGGAAACAGACTGAGAAACCAGAGTAAAAGTTTCTCCTGCAACCCGTTCCCCTTGTGCTAGATGAACGAACGTCTCTCCACATGCTCAGTTCTGAGAGATAAGTGTGTGTGAAAGCCGTCCTTCACCTAGCTTGTTGGGAACACAAAGTTTCTTTTCAGTTGCAAACTCCACTCCGTACATATATACGGGGAGGTACTAGCTCCAACTCGGTTTTACAGTGAAAACTGCAGGAACTTGAAACCGGCACTAGGAAATAGACTGAGAAACCAGAGTAAAAGTTTCTCCTGCAACCAGTTCCCCTTGTGCTAGATGAACGAACGTCTCTCCACATGCTCAGTTCTGAGAGATAAGTGTGTGTGAAAGCCGTCCTTCACCTAGCTTGTTGGGAACACAAAGTTTCTTTTCAGTTGCAAAATCCACTCCATACATATATACGGGGAGGTACTAGCTCCAACTCGGTTTTACAGTGAAAACTGCAGGAACTTCAAACCGGCACTAGGAAACAGACTGAGAAACCAGAGTAAAAGTTTCTCCTGCAACCCGTTCCCCTTGTGCTAGATGAACGAACGTCTCTCCACATGCTCAGTTCTGAGAGATAAGTGTGTGTGAAAGCCGTCCTTCACCTAGCTTGTTGGGAACACAAAGTATCTTTTCAGCTGCAAACTCCACTCCATACATATATATGGGGAGGTACTAGCTCCAACTCGGTTTTACAGTGAAAACTGCAGGAATTTCAAACCGGCACTAGGAAACAGACTGAGAAACCAGAGTAAAAGTTTCTCCTGCAACCCGTTCCCCTTGTGCTAGATGAACGAACGTCTCTCCACATGCTCAGTTCTGAGAGATAAGTGTGTGTGAAAGCCGTCCTTCACCTAGCTTGTTGGGAACACAAAGTTACTTTTCAGTTGCAAACTCCACTCCATACATATATATGGGGAGGTACTAGCTCCAACTCGGTTTTACAGTGAAAACTGCAGGAACTTCAAACCGGCACTAGGAAACAGACTGAGAAACCAGAGTAAAAGTTTCTCCTGCAACCCGTTCCCCTTGTGCTAGATGAACGAACGTCTCTCCACATGCTCAGTTCTGAGAGATAAGTGTGTGTGAAAGCCGTCCTTCACCTAGCTTGTTGGGAACACAAAGTTTCTTTTCAGCTGCAAACTCCACTCCATACATATATATGGGGAGGTACTAGCTCCAACTCGGTTTTACAGTGAAAACTGCAGGAACTTCAAACCGGCACTAGGAAACAGACTGAGAAACCAGAGTAAAAGTTTCTCCTGCAACCCGTTCCCCTTGTGCTAGATGAACGAACGTCTCTCCACATGCTCAGTTCTGAGAGATAAGTGTGTGTGAAAGCCGTCCTTCACCTAGCTTGTTGGGAACACAAAGTTACTTTTCAGTTGCAAACTCCACTCCATACATATATATGGGGAGGTACTAGCTCCAACTCGGTTTTACAGTGAAAACTGCAGGAACTTCAAACCGGCACTAGGAATCAGACTGAGAAACCAGAGTAAAAGTTTCTCCTGCAACCCGTTCCCTTTCTGCTAGATGAACGAACGTCTCTCCACATGCTCAGTTCTGAGAGATAAGTGTGTGTGAAAGCCGTCCTTCACCTAGCTTGTTGGGAACACAAAGTTTCTTTTCAGTTGCAAACTCCACTCCATACATATATATGGGGAGGTACTAGCTCCAACTCGGTTTTACAGTGAAAACTGCAGGAACTTCAAACCGGCACTAGGAAACAGACTGAGAAACCAGAGTAAAAGTTTCTCCTGCAACCCGTTCCCCTTGTGCTAGATGAACGAACGTCTCTCCACATGCTCAGTTCTGAGAGATGTGTTTGTGTGAAAGCCGTCCTTCACCTAGCTTGTTGGGAACACAAAGTTTCTTTTCAGTTGCAAACTCCACTTCATACATATATATGGGGAGGTACTAGCTCCAACTCGGTTTTACAGTGAAAACTGCAGGAACTTCAAACCGGCACTAGGAAACAGACTGAGAAACCAGAGTAAAAGTTTCTCCTGCAACCCGTTCCCCTTGTGCTAGATGAACGAACGTCTCTCCACATGCTCAGTTCTGAGAGATAAGTGTGTGTGAAAGCCGTCCTTCACCTAGCTTGTTGGGAACACAAAGTTTCTTTTCAGTTGCAAACTCCACCCCATACATATATATGGGGAGGTACTAGCTCCAACTCGGTTTTACAGTGAAAACTGCAGGAACTTGAAACCGGCACTAGGAAACAGACTGAGAAACCAGAGTAAAAGTTTCTCCTGCAACCCGTTCCCCTTGTGCTAGATGAACGAACGTCTCTCCACATGCTCAGTTCTGAGAGATAAGTGTGTGTGAAAGCCGTCCTTCACCTAGCTTGTTGGGAACACAAAGTTTCTTTTCAGTTGCAAACTCCACTCCATACATATATATGGGGAGGTACTAGCTCCAACTCGGTTTTACAGTGAAAACTGCAGGAACTTGAAACCGGCACTAGGAAACAGACTGAGAAACCAGAGTAAAAGTTTCTCCTGCAACCTGTTCCCCTTGTGCTAGATGAACGAACGTCTCTCCACACGCTCAGTTCTGAGAGATGTGTGTGTGTGAAAGCCGTCCTTCACCTAGCTTGTTGGGAACACAAAGTTTCTTTTCAGTTGCAAACTCCACTCCATACATATATATGGGGAGGTACTAGCTCCAACTCGGTTTTACAGTGAAAACTGCAGGAACTTCAAACCGGCACTAGGAAACAGACTGAGAAACCAGAGTGAAAGTTTCTCCTGCAACCCGTTCCCCTTGTGCTAGATGAACGAACGTCTCTCCACATGCTCAGTTCTGAGAGATAAGTGTGTGTGAAAGCCGTCCTTCACCTAGCTTGTTGGGAACACAAAGTTTCTTTTCAGTTGCAAACTCCACTCCATACATATATATGGGGAGGTACTAGCTCCAACTCGGTTTTACAGTGAAAACTGCAGGAACTTCAAACCGGCACTAGGAAACAGACTGAGAAATCAGAGTAAAAGTTTCTCCTGCAACCCGTTCCCCTCGTGCTAGATGAACGAACGTCTCTCCACATGCTCAGTTCTGAGAAATAAGTGTGTGTGAAAGCCGTCCTTCACCTAGCTTGTTGGGAACACAAAGTTTCTTTTCAGTTGCAAACTCCACTCCATACATATATATGGGGAGGTACTAGCTCCAACTCGGTTTTACAGTGAAAACTGCAGGTACTTCAAACCGGCACTAGGAAATAGACTGAGAAACCAGAGTAAAAGTTTCTCCTGCAACCCGTTCCCCTTGTGCTAGATAAACGAACGTCTCTCCACATGCTCAGTTCTGAGAGATAAGTGTGTGTGAAAGCCGTCCTTCACCTAGCTTGTTGGGAACACAAAGTTTCTTTTCAGTTGCAAACTCCACTCCATACATATATATGGGGAGGTACTAGCTCCAACTCGGTTTTACAGTGAAAACTGCAGGAACTTCAAACCGGCACTAGGAAACAGACTGAGAAACCAGAGTAAAAGTTTCTCCTGCAACCCGTTCCCCTTGTGCTAGATGAACGAACGTCTCTCCACATGCTCAGTTCTGAGAGATAAGTGTGTGTGAAAGCCGTCCTTCACCTAGCTTGTTGGGAACACAAAGTTTCTTTTCAGTTGCAAACTCCACTTCATACATATATATGGGGAGGTACTAGCTCCAACTCGGTTTTACAGTGAAAACTGCAGGAACTTCAAACCGGCACTAGGAAACAGACTGAGAAACCAGAGTAAAAGTTTCTCCTGCAACCCGTTCCCCTTGTGCTAGATGAACGAACGTCTCTCCACATGCTCAGTTCTGAGAGATAATGTGTGTGAAAGCCGTCCTTCACCTAGCTTGTTGGGAACACAAAGTTTCTTTTCAGTTGCAAACTCCACCCCATACATATATATGGGGAGGTACTACCTCCAACTCGGTTTTACAGTGAAAACTGCAGGAACTTCAAACCGGCACTAGGAAACAGACTGAGAAACCAGAGTAAAAGTTTCTCCTGCAACCCGTTCCCCTTGTGCTAGATGAACGAACGTCTCTCCACATGCTCAGTTCTGAGAGATAAGTGTGTGTGAAAGCCGTCCTTCACCTAGCTTGTTGGGAACACAAAGTTTCTTTTCAGTTGCAAACTCCACTCCATGCATATATATGGGGAGGTACTAGCTCCAACTCGGTTTTACAGTGAAAACTGCAGGAACTTCAAACCGGCACTAGGAAACAGACTGAGAAACCAGAGTAAAAATTTCTCCTGCAACCCGTTCCCTTTGTGCTAGATGAACGAACGTCTCTCCACATGCTCAGTTCTGAGAGATAAGTGTGTGTGAAAGCCGTCCTTCACCTAGCTTGTTGGGAACACAAAGTTTCTTTTCAGTTGCAAACTCCAGTCCATATATATATACGGGGAGGTACTAGCTCCAACTCGGTTTTACAGTGAAAACTGCAGGAACTTCAAACCGGCACTAGGAAACAGACTGAGAAACCAGAGTAAAAGTTTCTCCTGCAACCCGTTCCCCTTGTGCTAGATGAACGAACGTCTCTCCACACGCTCAGTTCTGAGAGATGTGTGTGTGTGAAAGCCGTCCTTCACCTAGCTTGTTGGGAACACAAAGTTTCTTTTCAGTTGCAAACTCCACTCCATACATATATATGGGGAGGTACTAGCTCCAACTCGGTTTTACAGTGAAAACTGCAGGAACTTCAAACCGGCACTAGGAAACAGACTGAGAAACCAGAGTGAAAGTTTCTCCTGCAACCCGTTCCCCTTGTGCTAGATGAACGAACGTCTCTCCACATGCTCAGTTCTGAGAGATAAGTGTGTGTGAAAGCCGTCCTTCACCTAGCTTGTTGGGAACACAAAGTTTCTTTTCAGTTGCAAACTCCACTCCATACATATATATGGGGAGGTACTAGCTCCAACTCGGTTTTACAGTGAAAACTGCAGGAACTTCAAACCGGCACTAGGAAACAGACTGAGAAATCAGAGTAAAAGTTTCTCCTGCAACCCGTTCCCCTCGTGCTAGATGAACGAACGTCTCTCCACATGCTCAGTTCTGAGAAATAAGTGTGTGTGAAAGCCGTCCTTCACCTAGCTTGTTGGGAACACAAAGTTTCTTTTCAGTTGCAAACTCCACTCCATACATATATATGGGGAGGTACTAGCTCCAACTCGGTTTTACAGTGAAAACTGCAGGTACTTCAAACCGGCACTAGGAAATAGACTGAGAAACCAGAGTAAAAGTTTCTCCTGCAACACGTTCCCCTTGTGCTAGATGAACGAACGTCTCTCCACATGCTCAGTTCTGAGAGATAAGTGTGTGTGAAAGCCTTCCTTCACCTAGCTTGTTGGGAACACAAAGTTTCTTTTCAGTTGCAAACTCCACTCCATACATATATATGGGGAGGTACTAGCTCCAACTCGGTTTTACAGTGAAAACTGCAGGAAATTCAAACCGGCACTAGGGAACAGTCTGAGAAACCAGAGTAAAAGTTTCTCCTGCAACCCGTTCCCCTTGTGCTAGATGAACGAACGTCTCTCCACATGCTCAGTTCTGAGAGATAAGTGTGTGTGAAAGCCGTCCTTCACCTAGCTTGTTGGAACCACAAAGTTTCTTTTCAGTTGCAAACTCCACTCCATACATATATATGGGGAGGTACTTAGCTCCAACTCAGGTTTTACAGTGAAAACTGCAGGAACTTCAAACCGGCACTAGGAGACAGACTGAGAAACCAGAGTAAAAGTTTCTCCCTGCAACCCGTTCCCCTTGTGCTAGATGAACGAACGTCTCTCCACATGCTCAGTTCTGAGAGATAAGTGTGTGTGAAAGCCGTCCTTCACCTAGCTTGTTGGGAACACAAAGTTTCTTATCAGTAGCAAAACTCCACTTCATACATATATATGGGGAGGTACTAGCTCCAAATCGGTTTTACAGTGAAAACCTGCAGGAACTTCAAACCGGCACTAGGAAACAGACCTGAGAAACCAGAGTAAAAGTTTCTCCCTGCAACCCGTTCCCACTTGTGCTAGATGAACGAACGTCTCTCCACATGCTCAGTTCTGAGAGATAAGTGTGTGTGAAAGCCGTCCTCTCACCTAGCCTTGTTGGGAACACAAAGTTTCTTTTCAGTTGCAAACTCCACTCCCATACATATATATGGGGAGGTACAAGCTCCAACTCGGTTTTACAGTGAAAACTGCAGGAACTTCAAACCGGCACTAGGAAACAGACTGAGAAACCAGAGTAAAAGTTTCTCCTGCAACCCGTTCACGCAGCGCTCGACTGTCTCTCCACATGCTCAGTTCTGAGAGATATGTGTGTGTGAAAGCCGTCCTTCACCTAGCTTGTTGGGAACACAAAGTTTCTTTTCAGTTGCAAACTCCACTCCGTACATATATACGGGGAGGTACTAGCTCCAACTCGGTTTTACGCAGCGCTCGACTGTTCAAACCGGCACTAGGAAACAGACTGAGAAACCAGAGTAAAAGTTTCTCATGCAACCCGTTCCCCTTGTGCTAGATGAACGAACGTCTCTCCACATGCTCAGTTCTGAGAGATAAGTGTGTGTGAAAGCCGTCCTTCACCTAGCTTGTTGGGAACACAAAGTTTCTTTTCAGTTGCAAACTCCACTCCATACATATATAAGGGGAGGTACTAGCTCCAACTCGGTTTTACAGTGAAAACTGCAGGAACTTCAAACCGGCACTAGGAATCAGACTGAGAAACCAGAGTAAAAGTTTCTCCTGCAACCCGTTCCCCTTGTGCTAGATGAACGAACGTCTCTCCACATGCTCAGTTCTGAGAGATAAGTGTGTGTGAAAGCCGTCCTTCACCTAGCTTGTTGGGAACACAAAGTTTCTTTTCAGCTGCAAACTCCACTCCATACATATATATGGGGAGGTACTAGCTCCAACTCGGTTTTACAGTGAAAACTGCAGGAACTTCAAACCGGCACTAGGAATCAGACTGAAAAATCAGAGTAAAAGTTTCTCCTGCAACCCGTTCCCTTTCTGCTAGATGAACGAACGTCTCTCCACATGCTCAGTTCTGAGGGATAAGTGTGTGTGAAAGCCGTCCTTCACCTAGCTTGTTGGGAACACAAAGTTTCTTTTCAGTTGCAAACTCCACTCCATACATATATATGGGGAGGTACTAGCTCCAACTCGGTTTTACAGTGAAAACTGCAGGTACTTCAAACCGGCACTAGGAAACAGACTGAGAAACCAGAGTAAAAATTTGTCCTGCAACCCGTTCCCTTTGTGCTAGATGAACGAACGTCTCTCCACATGCTCAGATCTGAGAGATAAGTGTGTGTGAAAGCCGTCCTTCACCTAGCTTGTTGGGAACACAAAGTTTCTTTTCAGTTGCAAACTCCACTCCATACATATATATGGGGAGGTACTAGCTCCAACTCGGTTTTACAGTGAAAACTGCAGGAACTTCAAACCGGCACTAGGAAACAGTCTGAGAAACCAGAGTAAAAGTTTCTCATGCAACCCGTTCCCCTTGTGCTAGATGAACGAACGTCTCTCCACATGCTCAGTTCTGAGAGATAAGTGTGTGTGAAAGCCGTCCTTCACCTAGCTTGTTGGGAACACAAAGTTACTTTTCAGTTGCAAAATCCTCTCCATACATACATATAGGGGAGGTACTAGCTCCAACTCGGTTTTACAGTGAAAACTGCAGGAACTTCAAACCGGCACTAGGAAACAGACTGAGAAACCAGAGTAAAAGTTTCTCCTGCAACCCGTTCCCCTTGTGCTAGATGAACGAACGTCTCTCCACATGCTCAGTTCTGAGAGATGTGTTTGTGTGAAAGCCGTCCTTCACCTAGCTTGTTGGGAACACAAAGTTTCTTTTCAGTTGCAAACTCCACTTCATACATATATATGGGGAGGTACTAGCTCCAACTCGGTTTTACAGTGAAAACTGCAGGAACTTCAAACCGGCACTAGGAAACAGACTGACAAACCAGAGTAAAAGTTTCTCCTGCAACCCGTTCCCCTTGTGCTAGATGAACGAACGTCTCTCCACATGCTCAGTTCTGAGAGATAAGTGTGTGTGAAAGCCGTCCTTCACCTAGCTTGTTGGGAACACAAAGTTTCTTTTCAGTTGCAAACTCCACTCCATACATATATATGGGGAGGTACTAGCTCCAACTCGGTTTTACAGTGAAAACTGCAGGAACTTCAAACCGGCACTAGGAAACAGACTGAGAAACCAGAGTAAAAGTTTCTCCTGCAACCCGTTCCCCTTGTGCTAGATGAACGAACGTCTCTCCACATGCTCAGTTCTGAGAGATAAGTGTGTGTGAAAGCCGTCCTTCACCTAGCTTGTTGGGAACACAAAGTTTCTTTTCAGTTGCAAACTCCACTCCGTACATATATACGGGGAGGTACTAGCTCCAACTCGGTTTTACAGTGAAAACTGCAGGAACTTCAAACCGGCACTAGGAAACAGACTGAGAAACCAGAGTAAAAGTTTCTCCTGCAACCCGTTCCCCTTGTGCTAGATGAACGAACGTCTCTCCACATGCTCAGTTCTGAGAGATAAGTGTGTGTGAAAGCCGTCCTTCACCTAGCTTGTTGGGAACACAAAGTTTCTTTTCAGTTGCAAACTCCACTCCATACATATATACGGGGAGGTACTAGCTCCAACTCGGTTTTACAGTGAAAACTGCAGGAACTTCAAACCGGCACTAGGAAACAGACTGAGAAACCAGAGTAAAAGTTTCTCCTGCAACCCGTTCCCCTTGTGCTAGATGAACGAACGTCTCTCCACATGCTCAGTTCTGAGAGATAAGTGTGTGTGAAAGCCGTCCTTCACCTAGCTTGTTGGGAACACAAAGTTTCTTTTCAGCTGCAAACTCCACTCCATACATATATATGGGGAGGTACTAGCTCCAACTCGGTTTTACAGTGAAAACTGCAGGAACTTCAAACCGGCACTAGGAAACAGACTGAGAAACCAGAGTAAAAGTTTCTCCTGCAACCCGTTCCCCTTGTGCTAGATGAACGAACGTCTCTCCACATGCTCAGTTCTGAGAGATAAGTGTGTGTGAAAGCCGTCCTTCACCTAGCTTGTTGGGAACACAAAGTTACTTTTCAGTTGCAAACTCCACTCCATACATATATATGGGGAGGTACTAGCTCCAACTCGGTTTTACAGTGAAAACTGCAGGAACTTCAAACCGGCACTAGGAAACAGACTGAGAAATCAGAGTAAAAGTTTCCCCTGCAACCCGTTCCCCTTGTGCTAGATGAACGAACGTCTCTTCACATGCTCAGTTCTGAGAGATAAGTGTGTGTGAAAGCCGTCCTTCACCTAGCTTGTTGGGAACACAAAGTTTCTTTTCAGTTGCAAACTCCACTCCATACATATATATGGGGAGGTACTAGCTCCAACTCGGTTTTACAGTGAAAACTGCAGGTACTTCAAACCGGCACTAGGAAATAGACTGAGAAACCAGAGTAAAAGTTTCTCCTGCAACCCGTTCCCCTTGTGCTAGATGAACGAACTTCTCTCCACATGCTCAGTTCTGAGAGATAAGTGTGTGTGAAAGCCGTCCTTCACCTAGCTTGTTGGGAACACAAAGTTACTTTTCAGTTGCAAACTCCACTCCATACATATATATGGGGAGGTACTAGCTCCAACTCGGTTTTACAGTGAAAACTGCAGGAACTTCAAACCGGCACTAGGAAACAGACTGAGAAACCAGAGTAAAAGATTCTCCTGCAACCCGTTCCCCTTGTGCTAGATGAACGAACGTCTCTCCACATGCTCAGTTCTGAGAGATAAGTGTGTGTGAAAGCCGTCCTTCACCTAGCTTGTTGGGAACACAAAGTTTCTTTTCAGTTGCAAACTCCACTTCATACATATATATGGGGAGGTACTAGCTCCAACTCGGTTTTACAGTGAAAACTGCAGGAACTTCAAACCGGCACTAGGAAACAGACTGAGAAACCAGAGTAAAAGTTTCTCCTGCAACCCGTTCCCCTTGTGCTAGATGAACGAACGTCTCTCCACATGCTCAGTTCTGAGAGATAAGTGTGTGTGAAAGCCGTCCTTCACCTAGCTTGTTGGGAACACAAAGTTTCTTTTCAGTTGCAAACTCCACTCCATACATATATATGGGGAGGTACTAGCTCCAACTCGGTTTTACAGTGAAAACTGCAGGAACTTCAAACCGGCACTAGGAAACAGACTGAGAAACCAGAGTAAAAGATTCTCCTGCAACCCGTTCCCCTTGTGCTAGATGAACGAACGTCTCTCCACATGCTCAGTTCTGAGAGATAAGTGTGTGTGAAAGCCGTCCTTCACCTAGCTTGTTGGGAACACAAAGTTTCTTTTCAGTTGCAAACTCCACTCCATACATATATATGGGGAGGTACTAGCTCCAACTCGGTTTTACAGTGAAAACTGCAGGTACTTCAAACCGGCACTAGGAAATAGACTGAGAAACCAGAGTAAAAGTTTCTCCTGCAACCCGTTCCCCTTGTGCTAGATGAACGAAACGCAGCGTTCGACTGTAGTTCTGAGAGATAAGTGTGTGTGAAAGCCGTCCTTCACCTAGCTTGTTGGGAACACAAAGTTACTTTTCAGTTGCAAACTCCACTCCATACATATATATGGGGAGGTACTAGCTCCAACTCGGTTTTACAGTGAAAACTGCAGGAACTTCAAACCGGCACTAGGAAACAGACTGAGAAACCAGAGTAAAAGTTTCTCCTGCAACCCGTTCCCCTTGTGCTAGATGAACGAACGTCTCTCCACATGCTCAGTTCTGAGAGATAAGTGTGTGTGAAAGCCGTCCTTCACCTAGCTTGTTGGGAACACAAAGTTTCTTTTCAGTTGCAAACTCCACTCCGTACATATATACGGGGAGGTACTAGCTCCAACTCGGTTTTACAGTGAAAACTGCAGGAACTTGAAACCGGCACTAGGAAACAGACTGAGAAACCAGAGTAAAAGTTTCTCCTGCAACCCGTTCCCCTTGTGCTAGATGAACGAACGTCTCTCCACATGCTCAGTTCTGAGAGATAAGTGTGTGTGAAAGCCGTCCTTCACCTAGCTTGTTGGGAACACAAAGTTTCTTTTCAGTTGCAAACTCCACTCCATACATATATACGGGGAGGTACTAGCTCCAACTCGGTTTTACAGTGAAAACTGCAGGAACTTCAAACCGGCACTAGGAAACAGACTGAGAAACCAGAGTAAAAGTTTCTCCTGCAACCCGTTCCCCTTGTGCTAGATGAACGAACGTCTCTCCACATGCTCAGTTCTGAGAGATAAGTGTGTGTGAAAGCCGTCCTTCACCTAGCTTGTTGGGAACACAAAGTTTCTTTTCAGCTGCAAACTCCACTCCATACATATATATGGGGAGGTACTAGCTCCAACTCGGTTTTACAGTGAAAACTGCAGGAACTTCAAACCGGCACTAGGAAACAGACTGAGAAACCAGAGTAAAAGTTTCTCCTGCAACCCGTTCCCCTTGTGCTAGATGAACGAACGTCTCTCCACATGCTCAGTTCTGAGAGATAAGTGTGTGTGAAAGCCGTCCTTCACCTAGCTTGTTGGGAACACAAAGTTACTTTTCAGTTGCAAACTCCACTCCATACATATATATGGGGAGGTACTAGCTCCAACTCGGTTTTACAGTGAAAACTGCAGGAACTTCAAACCGGCACTAGGAAACAGACTGAGAAATCAGAGTAAAAGTTTCCCCTGCAACCCGTTCCCCTTGTGCTAGATGAACGAACGTCTCTTCACATGCTCAGTTCTGAGAGATAAGTGTGTGTGAAAGCCGTCCTTCACCTAGCTTGTTGGGAACACAAAGTTTCTTTTCAGTTGCAAACTCCACTCCATACATATATATGGGGAGGTACTAGCTCCAACTCGGTTTTACAGTGAAAACTGCAGGTACTTCAAACCGGCACTAGGAAATAGACTGAGAAACCAGAGTAAAAGTTTCTCCTGCAACCCGTTCCCCTTGTGCTAGATGAACGAACTTCTCTCCACATGCTCAGTTCTGAGAGATAAGTGTGTGTGAAAGCCGTCCTTCACCTAGCTTGTTGGGAACACAAAGTTACTTTTCAGTTGCAAACTCCACTCCATACATATATATGGGGAGGTACTAGCTCCAACTCGGTTTTACAGTGAAAACTGCAGGAACTTCAAACCGGCACTAGGAAACAGACTGAGAAACCAGAGTAAAAGATTCTCCTGCAACCCGTTCCCCTTGTGCTAGATGAACGAACGTCTCTCCACATGCTCAGTTCTGAGAGATAAGTGTGTGTGAAAGCCGTCCTTCACCTAGCTTGTTGGGAACACAAAGTTTCTTTTCAGTTGCAAACTCCACTTCATACATATATATGGGGAGGTACTAGCTCCAACTCGGTTTTACAGTGAAAACTGCAGGAACTTCAAACCGGCACTAGGAAACAGACTGAGAAACCAGAGTAAAAGTTTCTCCTGCAACCCGTTCCCCTTGTGCTAGATGAACGAACGTCTCTCCACATGCTCAGTTCTGAGAGATAAGTGTGTGTGAAAGCCGTCCTTCACCTAGCTTGTTGGGAACACAAAGTTTCTTTTCAGTTGCAAACTCCACTCCATACATATATATGGGGAGGTACTAGCTCCAACTCGGTTTTACAGTGAAAACTGCAGGAACTTCAAACCGGCACTAGGAAACAGACTGAGAAACCAGAGTAAAAATTTCTCCTGCAACCCGTACCCTTTGTGCTTGATGAACGAACGTCTCTCCACATGCTCAGTTCTGAGAGATGTGTGTGAGTGAAAGCCGTCCTTCACCTTGCTTTTTGGGAACATAAAGTTTCTTTTCATTTGTAAACACCACTCCATACATATATATAGGGAGGTACTAGCTCCAACTCGGTTTTACAGTGAAACCTGCAGGAACTTGAAACCGGCACTAGGAAACAGACTGAGAAACCAGAGTAAAAGTTTCTCCTGCAACCCGTTCCCTTTGTGCTAGATGAACGAACGTCTCTCCAAATGCTCAGTTCTGAGAGATAAGTGTGTGTGAAAGCCGTCCTTCACCTAGCTTGTTGGGAACATAAAGTTTCTTTTCAGTTGCAAACTCCACTCCATACATATATATGGGGAGGTACTAGCTCCAACTCGGTTTTACAGTGAAAACTGCAGGAACTTCAAACCGGCACTAGGAAACAGACTGAGAAACCAGAGTGAAAGTTTCTCCTGCAACCCGTTCCCTTTGTGCTAGATGAACGAACGTCTCTCCACATGCTCAGTTGTGAGAGATAAGTGTGTGTGAAAGCCGTCCTTCACCTAGCTTGTTGGGAACACAAAGTTTCTTTTCAGTTGCAAACTCCACTCCATACATATATATGGGGAGGTACTAGCTCCATCTCGGTTTTACAGTGAAAACTGCAGGAACTTCAAACCGGCAGTAGGAAACAGACTGAGAAACCAGAGTAAAAGTTTCTTCTGCAACCCGTTCCCCTCGTGCTAGATGAACGAACGTCTCTCCACATGCTCAGTTCTGAGAGATTTGTTTGTGTGAAAGCCGTCCTTCACCTAGCTTGTTGGGAACACAAAGTTTCTTTTCAGTTGCAAACTCCACTCCATACATATATATGGGGAGGTACTAGCTCCAACTCGGTTTTACAGTGAAAACTGCTGGAACTTCAAACCGGCACTAGGAAACAGACTGAGAAACCAGAGTAAAAGTTTCTCCTGCAACCCGTTCCCCTTGTGCTAGATGAACGAACGTCTCTCCACATGCTCAGTTCTGAGAGATAAGTGTGTGTGAAAGCCGTCCTTCACCTAGCTTGTTGGGAACACAAAGTTTCTTTTCAGCTGCAAACTCCACTCCATACATATATATGGGGAGGTACTAGCTCCAACTCGGTTTTACAGTGAAAACTGCAGGAACTTCAAACCGGCACTAGGAAACAGACTGAGAAACCAGAGTAAAAGTTTCTCCTGCAACCCGTTCCCCTTGTGCTAGATGAACGAACGTCTCTCCACATGCTCAGTTCTGAGAGATAAGTGTGTGTGAAAGCCGTCCTTCACCTAGCTTGTTGGGAACACAAAGTTACTTTTCAGTTGCAAACTCCACTCCATACATATATATGGGGAGGTACTAGCTCCAACTCGGTTTTACAGTGAAACCTGCAGGAACTTGAAACCGGCACTAGGAAACAGACTGAGAAACCAGAGTAAAAGTTTCTCCTGCAACCCGTTCCCTTTGTGCTAGATGAACGAACGTCTCTCCACATGCTCAGTTCTGAGAGATAAGTGTGTGTGAAAGCCGTCCTTCACCTAGCTTGTTGGGAACATAAAGTTTCTTTTCAGTTGCAAACTCCACTCCATACATATATATGGGGAGGTACTAGCTCCAACTCGGTTTTACAGTGAAAACTGCAGGAACTTCAAACCGGCACTAGGAAACAGACTGAGAAACCAGAGTGAAAGTTTCTCCTGCAACCCGTTCCCTTTGTGCTAGATGAACGAACGTCTCTCCACATGCTCAGTTGTGAGAGATAAGTGTGTGTGAAAGCCGTCCTTCACCTAGCTTGTTGGGAACACAAAGTTTCTTTTCAGTTGCAAACTCCACTCCATACATATATATGGGGAGGTACTAGCTCCATCTCGGTTTTACAGTGAAAACTGCAGGAACTTCAAACCGGCAGTAGGAAACAGACTGAGAAACCAGAGTAAAAGTTTCTTCTGCAACCCGTTCCCCTCGTGCTAGATGAACGAACGTCTCTCCACATGCTCAGTTCTGAGAGATAAGTGTGTGTGATAGCCGTCCTTCACCTAGCTTGTTGGGAACACAAAGTTTCTTTTCAGTTGCAAACTCCACTCCATACATATATATGGGGAGGTACTAGCTCCAACTCGGTTTTACAGTGAAAACTGCAGGAACTTCAAACCGGCACTAGGAAACAGACTGAGAAACCAGAGTAAAAGTTTCTCCTGCAACCCGTTCCCCTTGTGCTAGATGAACGAACGTCTCTCCACATGCTCAGTTCTGAGAGATAAGTGTGTGTGAAAGCCGTCCTTCACCTAGCTTGTTGGGAACACAAAGTTTCTTTTCAGTTGCAAACTCCACTCCATACATATATATGGGGAGGTACTAGCTCCAACTCGGTTTTACAGTGAAAACTGCAGGAACTTCAAACCGGCACTAGGAAACAGACTGAGAAACCAGAGTGAAAGTTTCTCCTGCAACCCGTTCCCCTTGTGCTAGATGAACGAACGTCTTTCCACATGCTCAGTTCTGAGAGATAAGTGTGTGTGAAAGCCGTCCTTCAACTAGCTTGTTGGGAACACAAAGTTTCTTTTCAGTTGCAAACTCCACTCCATACATATATATGGGGAGGTACTAGCTCCAACTCGGTTTTACAGTGAAAACTGCAGGAACTTCAAACCGGCACTAGGAAACAGACTGAGAAACCAGAGTAAAAGTTTCTCCTGCAACCCGTTCCCCTTGTGCTAGATGAACGAACGTCTCTCCACATGCTCAGTTCTGAGAGATAAGTGTGTGTGAAAGCCGTCCTTCACCTAGCTTGTTGGGAACACAAAGTTTCTTTTCAGTTGCAAACTCCACTCCATACATATATATGGGGAGGTACTAGCTCCAACTCGGTTTTACAGTGAAAACTGCAGGAACTTCAAACCGGCACTAGGAAACAGACTGAGAAACCAGAGTGAAAGTTTCTCCTGCAACCCGTTCCCCTTGTGCTAGATGAACGAACGTCTTTCCACATGCTCAGTTCTGAGAGATAAGTGTGTGTGAAAGCCGTCCTTCACCTAGCTTGTTGGGAACACAAAGTTTCTTTTCAGTTGCAAACTCCACTCCATACATATATATGGGGAGGTACTAGCTCCAACTCGGTTTTACAGTGAAAACTGCAGGAACTTCAAACCGGCACTAGGAAACAGACTGAGAAACCAGAGTAAAAGTTTCTCCTGCAACCCGTTCCCCTTGTGCTAGATAAACGAACGTCTCTCCACATGCTCAGTTCTGAGAGATAAGTGTGTGTGAAAGCCGTCCTTCACCTAGCTTGTTGGGAACACAAAGTTTCTTTTCAGTTGCAAACTCCACTCCATACATATATATGGGGAGGTACTAGCTCCAACTCGGTTTTACAGTGAAAACTGCAGGAACTTCAAACCGGCACTAGGAAACAGACTGAGAAACCAGAGTAAAAGTTTCTCCTGCAACCCGTTCCCCTTGTGCTAGATGAACGAACGTCTCTCCACATGCTCAGTTCTGAGAGATAAGTGTGTGTGAAAGCCGTCCTTCAACTAGCTTGTTGGGAACACAAAGTTTCTTTTCAGTTGCAAACTCCACTCCATACATATATATGGGGAGGTACTAGCTCCAACTCGGTTTTACAGTGAAAACTGCAGGAACTTCAAACCGGCACTAGGAAACAGACTGAGAAACCAGAGTAAAAGTTTCTCCTGCAACCCGTTCCCCTTGTGCTAGATGAACGAACGGCTCTCCACATGCTCAGTTCTGAGAGATAAGTGTGTGTGAAAGCCGTCCTTCACCTAGCTTGTTGGGAACACAAAGTTTCTTTTCAGTTGCAAACTCCACTCCATACATATATATGGGGAGGTACTAGCTCCAACTCGGTTTTACAGTGAAAACTGCAGGAACTTCAAACCGGCACTAGGAAACAGACTGAGAAACCAGAGTAAAAGTTTCTCCTGCAAACCGTTCCCCTTGTGCTAGATGAACGAACGTCTCTCCACATGCTCAGTTCTGAGAGATAAGTGTGTGTGAAAGCCGTCCTTCACCTAGCTTGTTGGGAACACAAAGTTTCTTTTCAGTTGCAAACTCCACTCCATACATATATATGGGGAGGTACTAGCTCCAACTCGGTTTTACAGTGAAAACTGCAGGAACTTCAAACCGGCACTAGGAAACAGACTGAGAAACCAGAGTAAAAGTTTCTCCTGCAACCCGTTCCCTTTGTGCTAGATGAACGAACGTCTCTCCACATGCTCAGTTCTGAGAGATAAGTGTGTGTGAAAGCCGTACTTCACCTAGCTTGTTGGGAACACAAAGTTTCTTTTCAGTTGCAAACTCCATTCCATACATATATATGGGGAGGTACTAGCTCCAACCAGGTTTTACAGTGAAAACTGCAGGAAATTCAAACCGGCACAAGGAAACAGACTGAGAAACCAGAGTAAAAGTTTCTCCTGCAACCCGTTCCCCTTGTGCTAGATGAACGAACGTCTCTCCACATGCTCAGTTCTGAGAGATAAGTGTGTGTGATAGCCGTCCTTCACCTAGCTTGCTGGGAACACAAAGTTTCTTTTCAGTTGCAAACTCCACTCCATACATATATATGGGGAGGTACTAGCTCCAACTCGTTTTTACAGTGAAAACTGCAGGAAATTCAAACCGGCACTAGGAAACAGACTGAGAAACCAGAGTAAAAGTTTCTCCTGCAAACCGTTCCCCTTGTGCTAGATGAACGAACGTCTCTCCACATGCTCAGTTCTGAGAGATAAGTGTGTGTGAAAGCCGTCCTTCACCTAGCTTGTTGGGAACACAAAGTTTCTTTTCAGTTGCAAACTCCACTCCATACATATATATGGGGAGGTACTAGCTCCAACTCGGTTTTACAGTGAAAACTGCAGGAACTTCAAACCGGCACTAGGAAACAGACTGAGAAACCAGAGTAAAAGTTTCTCCTGCAACCCGTTCCCTTTGTGCTAGATGAACGAACGTCTCTCCACATGCTCAGTTCTGAGAGATAAGTGTGTGTGAAAGCCGTACTTCACCTAGCTTGTTGGGAACACAAAGTTTCTTTTCAGTTGCAAACTCCATTCCATACATATATATGGGGAGGTACTAGCTCCAACCAGGTTTTACAGTGAAAACTGCAGGAAATTCAAACCGGCACAAGGAAACAGACTGAGAAACCAGAGTAAAAGTTTCTCCTGCAACCCGTTCCCCTTGTGCTAGATGAACGAACGTCTCTCCACATGCTCAGTTCTGAGAGATAAGTGTGTGTGATAGCCGTCCTTCACCTAGCTTGCTGGGAACACAAAGTTTCTTTTCAGTTGCAAACTCCACTCCATACATATATATGGGGAGGTACTAGCTCCAACTCGTTTTTACAGTGAAAACTGCAGGAAATTCAAACCGGCACTAGGAAACAGACTGAGAAACCAGAGTAAAAGTTTCTCCTGCAACCCGTTCCCCTTGTGCCAGATGAACGAACGTCTCTCCACATGCTCAGTTCTGAGAGATAAGTGTGTGTGAAAGCCGTCCTTCACCTAGCTTGTTGGGAACACAAAGTTACTTTTCAGTTGCAAACTCCACTCCATACATATATATGGGGAGGTACTAGCTCCAACTCGGTTTTACAGTGAAAACTGCAGGAACTTCAAACCGGCACTAGGAAACAGACTGAGAAACCAGAGTAAAAGTTTCTCCTGCAACCCGTTCCCCTTGTGCTAGATGAACGAACGTCTTTCCAAATGCTCAGTTCTGAGAGATAAGTGTGTGTGAAAGCCGTCCTTCACCTAGCTTGTTGGGAACACAAAGTTTCTTTTCAGTTGCAAACTCCACTCCATACATATATATGGGGAGGTACTAGCTCCAACTCGGTTTTACAGTGAAAACTGCAGGAACTTCAAACCGGCACTAGGAAACAGACTGAGAAACCAGAGTAAAAGTTTCTCCTGCAACCCGTTCCCCTTGTGCTAGATGAACGAACGGCTCTCCACATGCTCAGTTCTGAGAGATAAGTGTGTGTGAAAGCCGTCCTTCACCTAGCTTGTTGGGAACACAAAGTTTCTTTTCAGTTGCAAACTCCACTCCATACATATATATGGGGAGGTACTAGCTCCAACTCGGTTTTACAGTGAAAACTGCAGGAACTTCAAACCGGCACTAGGAAATAGACTGAGAAACCAGAGTAAATGTTTCTCCTGCAACCCGTTCCCCTTGTGCTAGATGAACGAACGTCTCTCCACATGCTCAGTTCTGAGAGATAAGTGTGTGTGAAAGCCGTCCTTCAACTAGCTTGTTGGGAACACAAAGTTTCTTTTCAGTTGCAAACTCCACTCCATACATATATATGGGGAGGTACTAGCTCCAACTCGGTTTTACAGTGAAAACTGCAGGAACTTCAAACCGGCACTAGGAAACAGACTGAGAAACCAGAGTAAAAGTTTCTCCTGCAACCCGTTCCCCTTGTGCTAGATGAACGAACGGCTCTCCACATGCTCAGTTCTGAGAGATAAGTGTGTGTGAAAGCCGTCCTTCACCTAGCTTGTTGGGAACACAAAGTTTCTTTTCAGTTGCAAACTCCACTCCATACATATATATGGGGAGGTACTAGCTCCAACTCGGTTTTACAGTGAAAACTGCAGGAACTTCAAACCGGCACTAGGAAACAGACTGAGAAACCAGAGTAAAAGTTTCTCCTGCAAACCGTTCCCCTTGTGCTAGATGAACGAACGTCTCTCCACATGCTCAGTTCTGAGAGATAAGTGTGTGTGAAAGCCGTCCTTCACCTAGCTTGTTGGGAACACAAAGTTTCTTTTCAGTTGCAAACTCCACTCCATACATATATATGGGGAGGTACTAGCTCCAACTCGGTTTTACAGTGAAAACTGCAGGAACTTCAAACCGGCACTAGGAAACAGACTGAGAAACCAGAGTAAAAGTTTCTCCTGCAACCCGTTCCCTTTGTCCTAGATGAACGAACGTCTCTCCACATGCTCAGTTCTGAGAGATAAGTGTGTGTGAAAGCCGTACTTCACCTAGCTTGTTGGGAACACAAAGTTTCTTTTCAGTTGCAAACTCCATTCCATACATATATATGGGGAGGTACTAGCTCCAACCAGGTTTTACAGTGAAAACTGCAGGAAATTCAAACCGGCACAAGGAAACAGACTGAGAAACCAGAGTAAAAGTTTCTCCTGCAACCCGTTCCCCTTGTGCTAGATGAACGAACGTCTCTCCACATGCTCAGTTCTGAGAGATAAGTGTGTGTGATAGCCGTCCTTCACCTAGCTTGCTGGGAACACAAAGTTTCTTTTCAGTTGCAAACTCCACTCCATACATATATATGGGGAGGTACTAGCTCCAACTCGTTTTTACAGTGAAAACTGCAGGAAATTCAAACCGGCACTAGGAAACAGACTGAGAAACCAGAGTAAAAGTTTCTCCTGCAACCCGTTCCCCTTGTGCCAGATGAACGAACGTCTCTCCACATGCTCAGTTCTGAGAGATAAGTGTGTGTGAAAGCCGTCCTTCACCTAGCTTGTTGGGAACACAAAGTTACTTTTCAGTTGCAAACTCCACTCCATACATATATATGGGGAGGTACTAGCTCCAACTCGGTTTTACAGTGAAAACTGCAGGAACTTCAAACCGGCACTAGGAAACAGACTGAGAAACCAGAGTAAAAGTTTCTCCTGCAACCCGTTCCCCTTGTGCTAGATGAACGAACGGCTCTCCACATGCTCAGTTCTGAGAGATAAGTGTGTGTGAAAGCCGTCCTTCACCTAGCTTGTTGGGAACACAAAGTTTCTTTTCAGTTGCAAACTCCACTCCATACATATATATGGGGAGGTACTAGCTCCAACTCGGTTTTACAGTGAAAACTGCAGGAACTTCAAACCGGCACTAGGAAACAGACTGAGAAACCAGAGTAAAAGTTTCTCCTGCAACCCGTTCCCCTTGTGCTAGATGAACGAACGTCTCTCCACATGCTCAGTTCTGAGAGATAAGTGTGTGTGAAAGCCGTCCTTCACCTAGCTTGTTGGGAACACAAAGTTTCTTTTCAGTTGCAAACTCCACTCCATACATATATATGGGGAGGTACTAGCTCCAACTCGGTTTTACAGTGAAAACTGCAGGAACTTCAAACCGGCACTAGGAAACAGACTGAGAAACCAGAGTAAAAGTTTCTCCTGCAACCCGTTCCCTTTGTGCTAGATGAACGAACGTCTCTCCACATGCTCAGTTCTGAGAGATAAGTGTGTGTGAAAGCCGTACTTCACCTAGCTTGTTGGGAACACAAAGTTTCTTTTCAGTTGCAAACTCCATTCCATACATATATATGGGGAGGTACAAGCTCCAACCAGGTTTTACAGTGAAAACTGCAGGAAATTCAAACCGGCACAAGGAAACAGACTGAGAAACCAGAGTAAAAGTTTCTCCTGCAACCCGTTCCCCTTGTGCTAGATGAACGAACGTCTCTCCACATGCTCAGTTCTGAGAGATAAGTGTGTGTGATAGCCGTCCTTCACCTAGCTTGCTGGGAACACAAAGTTTCTTTTCAGTTGCAAACTCCACTCCATACATATATATGGGGAGGTACTAGCTCCAACTCGTTTTTACAGTGAAAACTGCAGGAAATTCAAACCGGCACTAGGAAACAGACTGAGAAACCAGAGTAAAAGTTTCTCCTGCAACCCGTTCCCCTTGTGCCAGATGAACGAACGTCTCTCCACATGCTCAGTTCTGAGAGATAAGTGTGTGTGAAAGCCGTCCTTCACCTAGCTTGTTTGTTAACACAAAGTTACTTTTCAGTTGCAAACTCCACTCCATACATATATATGGGGAGGTACTAGCTCCAACTCGGTTTTACAGTGAAAACTGCAGGAACTTCAAACCGGCACTAGGAAACAGACTGAGAAACCAGAGTAAAAGTTTCTCCTGCAACCCGTTCCCCTTGTGCTAGATGAACGAACGTCTTTCCACATGCTCAGTTCTGAGAGATAAGTGTGTGTGAAAGCCGTCCTTCACCTAGCTTGTTGGGAACACAAAGTTTCTTTTCAGTTGCAAACTCCACTCCATACATATATATGGGGAGGTACTAGCTCCAACTCGGTTTTACAGTGAAAACTGCAGGAACTTCAAACCGGCACTAGGAAACAGACTGAGAAACCAGAGTAAAAGTTTCTCCTGCAACCCGTTCCCCTTGTGCTAGATGAACGAACGGCTCTCCACATGCTCAGTTCTGAGAGATAAGTGTGTGTGAAAGCCGTCCTTCACCTAGCTTGTTGGGAACACAAAGTTTCTTTTCAGTTGCAAACTCCACTCCATACATATATATGGGGAGGTACTAGCTCCAACTCGGTTTTACAGTGAAAACTGCAGGAACTTCAAACCGGCACTAGGAAATAGACTGAGAAACCAGAGTAAAAGTTTCTCCTGCAACCCGTTCCCCTTGTGCTAGATGAACGAACGTCTCTCCACATGCTCAGTTCTGAGAGATAAGTGTGTGTGAAAGCCGTCCTTCAACTAGCTTGTTGGGAACACAAAGTTTCTTTTCAGTTGCAAACTCCACTCCATACATATATATGGGGAGGTACTAGCTCCAACTCGGTTTTACAGTGAAAACTGCAGGAACTTCAAACCGGCACTAGGAAACAGACTGAGAAACCAGAGTAAAAGTTTCTCCTGCAAACCGTTCCCCTTGTGCTAGATGAACGAACGTCTCTCCACATGCTCAGTTCTGAGAGATAAGTGTGTGTGAAAGCCGTCCTTCAACTAGCTTGTTGGGAACACAAAGTTTCTTTTCAGTTGCAAACTCCACTCCATACATATATATGGGGAGGTACTAGCTCCAACTCGGTTTTACAGTGAAAACTGCAGGAACTTCAAACCGGCACTAGGAAACAGACTGAGAAACCAGAGTAAAAGTTTCTCCTGCAACCCGTTCCCCTTGTGCTAGATGAACGAACGGCTCTCCACATGCTCAGTTCTGAGAGATAAGTGTGTGTGAAAGCCGTCCTTCACCTAGCTTGTTGGGAACACAAAGTTTCTTTTCAGTTGCAAACTCCACTCCATACATATATATGGGGAGGTACTAGCTCCAACTCGGTTTTACAGTGAAAACTGCAGGAACTTCAAACCGGCACTAGGAAACAGACTGAGAAACCAGAGTAAAAGTTTCTCCTGCAAACCGTTCCCCTTGTGCTAGATGAACGAACGTCTCTCCACATGCTCAGTTCTGAGAGATAAGTGTGTGTGAAAGCCGTCCTTCACCTAGCTTGTTGGGAACACAAAGTTTCTTTTCAGTTGCAAACTCCACTCCATACATATATATGGGGAGGTACTAGCTCCAACTCGGTTTTACAGTGAAAACTGCAGGAACTTCAAACCGGCACTAGGAAACAGACTGAGAAACCAGAGTAAAAGTTTCTCCTGCAACCCGTTCCCTTTGTGCTAGATGAACGAACGTCTCTCCACATGCTCAGTTCTGAGAGATAAGTGTGTGTGAAAGCCGTCCTTCACCTAGCTTGTTTGGAAAACAAAGTTTCTTTTCAGTTGCAAACTCCACTCCATACATATATATGGGGAGGTACTAGCTCCAACTCGGTTTTACAGTGAAAACTGCAGGAACTTCAAACCGGCACTAGGAAACAGACTGAGAAACCAGAGTAAAAGTTTCTCCTGCAACCCGTTCCCCTTGTGCTAGATGAACGAACGTCTTTCCACATGCTCAGTTCTGAGAGATAAGTGTGTGTGAAAGCCGTCCTTCACCTAGCTTGTTGGGAACACAAAGTTTCTTTTCAGTTGCAAACTCCACTCCATACATATATATGGGGAGGTACTAGCTCCAACTCGGTTTTACAGTGAAAACTGCAGGAACTTCAAACCGGCACTAGGAAACAGACTGAGAAACCAGAGTAAAAGTTTCTCCTGCAACCCGTTCCCCTTGTGCTAGATGAACGAACGGCTCTCCACATGCTCAGTTCTGAGAGATAAGTGTGTGTGAAAGCCGTCCTTCACCTAGCTTGTTGGGAACACAAAGTTTCTTTTCAGTTGCAAACTCCACTCCATACATATATATGGGGAGGTACTAGCTCCAACTCGGTTTTACAGTGAAAACTGCAGGAACTTCAAACCGGCACTAGGAAATAGACTGAGAAACCAGAGTAAAAGTTTCTCCTGCAACCCGTTCCCCTTGTGCTAGATGAACGAACGTCTCTCCACATGCTCAGTTCTGAGAGATAAGTGTGTGTGAAAGCCGTCCTTCAACTAGCTTGTTGGGAACACAAAGTTTCTTTTCAGTTGCAAACTCCACTCCATACATATATATGGGGAGGTACTAGCTCCAACTCGGTTTTACAGTGAAAACTGCAGGAACTTCAAACCGGCACTAGGAAACAGACTGAGAAACCAGAGTAAAAGTTTCTCCTGCAAACCGTTCCCCTTGTGCTAGATGAACGAACGTCTCTCCACATGCTCAGTTCTGAGAGATAAGTGTGTGTGAAAGCCGTCCTTCAACTAGCTTGTTGGGAACACAAAGTTTCTTTTCAGTTGCAAACTCCACTCCATACATATATATGGGGAGGTACTAGCTCCAACTCGGTTTTACAGTGAAAACTGCAGGAACTTCAAACCGGCACTAGGAAACAGACTGAGAAACCAGAGTAAAAGTTTCTCCTGCAACCCGTTCCCCTTGTGCTAGATGAACGAACGGCTCTCCACATGCTCAGTTCTGAGAGATAAGTGTGTGTGAAAGCCGTCCTTCACCTAGCTTGTTGGGAACACAAAGTTTCTTTTCAGTTGCAAACTCCACTCCATACATATATATGGGGAGGTACTAGCTCCAACTCGGTTTTACAGTGAAAACTGCAGGAACTTCAAACCGGCACTAGGAAACAGACTGAGAAACCAGAGTAAAAGTTTCTCCTGCAAACCGTTCCCCTTGTGCTAGATGAACGAACGTCTCTCCACATGCTCAGTTCTGAGAGATAAGTGTGTGTGAAAGCCGTCCTTCACCTAGCTTGTTGGGAACACAAAGTTTCTTTTCAGTTGCAAACTCCACTCCATACATATATATGGGGAGGTACTAGCTCCAACTCGGTTTTACAGTGAAAACTGCAGGAACTTCAAACCGGCACTAGGAAACAGACTGAGAAACCAGAGTAAAAGTTTCTCCTGCAACCCGTTCCCTTTGTGCTAGATGAACGAACGTCTCTCCACATGCTCAGTTCTGAGAGATAAGTGTGTGTGAAAGCCGTACTTCACCTAGCTTGTTGGGAAAACAAAGTTTCTTTTCAGTTGCAAACTCCATTCCATACATATATATGGGGAGGTACTAGCTCCAACCAGGTTTTACAGTGAAAACTGCAGGAAATTCAAACCGGCACAAGGAAACAGACTGAGAAACCAGAGTAAAAGTTTCTCCTGCAACCCGTTCCCCTTGTGCTAGATGAACGAACGTCTCTCCACATGCTCAGTTCTGAGAGATAAGTGTGTGTGATAGCCGTCCTTCACCTAGCTTGTTGGGAACACAAAGTTTCTTTTCAGTTGCAAACTCCACTCCATACATATATATGGGGAGGTACTAGCTCCAACTCGTTTTTACAGTGAAAACTGCAGGAAATTCAAACCGGCACAAGGAAACAGACTGAGAAACCAGAGTAAAAGTTTCTCCTGCAACCCGTTCCCCTTGTGCTAGATGAACGAACGTCTCTCCACATGCTCAGTTCTGAGAGATAAGTGTGTGTGATAGCCGTCCTTCACCTAGCTTGCTTGGAACACAAAGTTTCTTTTCAGTTGCAAACTCCACTCCATACATATATATGGGGAGGTACGAGCTCCAACTCGTTTTTACAGTGAAAACTGCAGGAAATTCAAACCGGCACTAGGAAACAGACTGAGAAACCAGAGTAAAAGTTTCTCCTGCAACCCGTTCCCCTTGTGCCAGATGAACGAACGTCTCTCCACATGCTCAGTTCTGAGAGATAAGTGTGTGTGAAAGCCGTCCTTCACCTAGCTTGTTGGGAACACAAAGTTACTTTTCAGTTGCAAACTCCACTCCATACATATATATGGGGAAGTACTAGCTCCAACTCGGTTTTACAGTGAAAACTGCAGGAACTTCAAACCGGCACTAGGAAACAGACTGAGAAACCAGAGTAAAAGTTTCTCCTGCAACCCGTTCCCCTTGTGCTAGATGAACGAACGTCTTTCCACATGCTCAGTTCTGAGAGATAAGTGTGTGTGAAAGCCGTCCTTCACCTAGCTTGTTGGGAACACAAAGTTTCTTTTCAGTTGCAAACTCCACTCCATACATATATATGGGGAGGTACTAGCTCCAACTCGGTTTTACAGTGAAAACTGCAGGAACTTCAAACCGGCACTAGGAAACAGACTGAGAAACCAGAGTAAAAGTTTCTCCTGCAACCCGTTCCCCTTGTGCTAGATGAACGAACGGCTCTCCACATGCTCAGTTCTGAGAGATAAGTGTGTGTGAAAGCCGTCCTTCACCTAGCTTGTTGGGAACACAAAGTTTCTTTTCAGTTGCAAACTCCACTCCATACATATATATGGGGAGGTACTAGCTCCAACTCGGTTTTACAGTGAAAACTGCAGGAACTTCAAACCGGCACTAGGAAATAGACTGAGAAACCAGAGTAAAAGTTTCTCCTGCAACCCGTTCCCCTTGTGCTAGATGAACGAACGTCTCTCCACATGCTCAGTTCTGAGAGATAAGTGTGTGTGAAAGCCGTCCTTCAACTAGCTTGTTGGGAACACAAAGTTTCTTTTCAGTTGCAAACTCCACTCCATACATATATATGGGGAGGTACTAGCTCCAACTCGGTTTTACAGTGAAAACTGCAGGAACTTCAAACCGGCACTAGGAAACAGACTGAGAAACCAGAGTAAAAGTTTCTCCTGCAAACCGTTCCCCTTGTGCTAGATGAACGAACGTCTCTCCACATGCTCAGTTCTGAGAGATAAGTGTGTGTGAAAGCCGTCCTTCAACTAGCTTGTTGGGAACACAAAGTTTCTTTTCAGTTGCAAACTCCACTCCATACATATATATGGGGAGGTACTAGCTCCAACTCGGTTTTACAGTGAAAACTGCAGGAACTTCAAACCGGCACTAGGAAACAGACTGAGAAACCAGAGTAAAAGTTTCTCCTGCAACCCGTTCCCCTTGTGCTAGATGAACGAACGGCTCTCCACATGCTCAGTTCTGAGAGATAAGTGTGTGTGAAAGCCGTCCTTCACCTAGCTTGTTGGGAACACAAAGTTTCTTTTCAGTTGCAAACTCCACTCCATACATATATATGGGGAGGTACTAGCTCCAACTCGGTTTTACAGTGAAAACTGCAGGAACTTCAAACCGGCACTAGGAAACAGACTGAGAAACCAGAGTAAAAGTTTCTCCTGCAAACCGTTCCCCTTGTGCTAGATGAACGAACGTCTCTCCACATGCTCAGTTCTGAGAGATAAGTGTGTGTGAAAGCCGTCCTTCACCTAGCTTGTTGGGAACACAAAGTTTCTTTTCAGTTGCAAACTCCACTCCATACATATATATGGGGAGGTACTAGCTCCAACTCGGTTTTACAGTGAAAAACTGCAGGAACTTCAAACCGGCACTAGGAAACAGACTGAGAAACCAGAGTAAAAGTTTCTCCTGCAACCCGTTCCCTTTGTGCTAGATGAACGAACGTCTCTCCACATGCTCAGTTCTGAGAGATAAGTGTGTGTGAAAGCCGTACTTCACCTAGCTTGTTGGGAAAACAAAGTTTCTTTTCAGTTGCAAACTCCATTCCATACATATATATGGGGAGGTACTAGCTCCAACCAGGTTTTACAGTGAAAACTGCAGGAAATTCAAACCGGCACAAGGAAACAGACTGAGAAACCAGAGTAAAAGTTTCTCCTGCAACCCGTTCCCCTTGTGCTAGATGAACGAACGTCTCTCCACATGCTCAGTTCTGAGAGATAAGTGTGTGTGATAGCCGTCCTTCACCTAGCTTGTTGGGAACACAAAGTTTCTTTTCAGTTGCAAACTCCACTCCATACATATATATGGGGAGGTACTAGCTCCAACTCGTTTTTACAGTGAAAACTGCAGGAAATTCAAACCGGCACTAGGAAACAGACTGAGAAACCAGAGTAATAGTTTCTCCTGCAACCCGTTCCCCTTGTGCCAGATGAACGAACGTCTCTCCACATGCTCAGTTCTGAGAGATAAGTGTGTGTGAAAGCCGTCCTTCACCTAGCTTGTTGGGAACACAAAGTTACTTTTCAGTTGCAAACTCCACTCCATACATATATATGGGGAGGTACTAGCTCCAACTCGGTTTTACAGTGAAAACTGCAGGAAATTCAAACCGGCACTAGGAAACAGACTGAGAAACCAGAGTAAAAGTTTCTCCTGCAACCCGTTCCCCTTGTGCCAGATGAACGAACGTCTCTCCACATCTCAGTTCTGAGAGATAAGTGTGTGTGAAAGCCGTCCTTCACCTAGCTTGTTGGGAACACAAAGTTACTTTTCAGTTGCAAACTCCACTCCATACATATATATGGGGAGGTACTAGCTCCAACTCGGTTTTACAGTGAAAACTGCAGGAACTTCAAACCGGCACTAGGAAACAGACTGAGAAACCAGAGTAAAAGTTTCTCCTGCAACCCGTTCCCCTTGTGCTAGATGAACGAAACGTCTTTCCACATGCTCAGTTCTGAGAGATAAGTGTGTGTGAAAGCCGTCCTTCACCTAGCTTGTTGGGAACACAAAAGTTTCTTTTCAGTTGCAAACTCCACTCCATACATATATATGGGGAGGTACTAGCTCCAACTCGGTTTTACAGTGAAAACTGCAGGAACTTCAAACCGGCACTAGGAAACAGACTGAGAAACCAGAGTAAAAGTTCTCCTGCAACCCGTTCCCCTTGTGCTAGATGAACGAACGGCCTCTCCACATGCTCAGTTCTGAGAGATAAGTGTGTGTGAAAGCCGTCCTTCACCTAGCTTGTTGGGAACACAAAGTTTCTTTTCAGTTGCAAACTCCACTCCATACATATATATGGGGAGGTACTAGCTCCAACTCGGTTTTACAGTGAAAACTGCAGGAACTTCAACCGGCACTAGGAAATAGACTGAGAAACCAGAGTAAAAGTTTCTCCTGCAAACCCGTTCCCCTTGTGCTAGATGAACGAACGTCTCTCCCACATGCTCAGTTCTGAGAGATAAGTGTGTGTGAAAGCCGTCCTTCAACTAGCCTTGTTGGGAACACAAAGTTTCTTTTCAGTTGCAAACTCCACTCCATACATATATATGGGGAGGTACTAGCTCCAACTCGGTTTTACAGTGAAAACTGCAGGAACTTCAAACCGGCACTAGGAAACAGACTGAGAAACCAGAGTAAAAGTTTCTCCTGCAAACCGTTCCCCTTGTGCTAGATGAACGAACGTCTCTCACATGCTCAGTTCTGAGAGATAAGTGTGTGTGAAAGCCGTCCTTCAACTAGCTTGTTGGGAACACAAAGTTCTTTTCAGTTGCAAACTCCACTCCATACATATATATGGGGAGGTACTAGCTCCAACTCGGTTTTACAGTGAAAACTGCAGAACTTCAAACCGGCACTAGGAAACAGACTGAGAAACCAGAGTAAAAGTTTCTCCTGCAACCCGTTCCCCTTGTGCTAGATGAACGAACGGCTCTCCACATGCTCAGTTCTGAGAGATAAGTGTGTGTGAAAGCCGTCCTTCACCTAGCTTGTTGGGAACACAAAGTTTCTTTTCAGTTGCAAACTCCACTCCATACATATATATGGGGAGGTACTAGCTCCAACTCGGTTTTACAGTGAAAACTGCAGGAACTTCAAACCGGCACTAGGAAACAGACTGAGAAACCCAGAGTAAAAGTTTCTCCTGCAAACCGTTCCCCCTTGTGCTAGATGAACGAACGTCTCTCCACATGCTCAGTTCTGAGAGATAAGTGTGTGTGAAAGCCGTCCTTCACCTAGCTTGTTGGGAACACAAAGTTTCTTTTCAGTTGCAAACTCCACTCCATACATATATATGGGGAGGTACTAGCTCCAACTCGGTTTTACAGTGAAAACTGCAGGAACTTCAAACCGGCACTAGGAAACAGACTGAGAAACCAGAGTAAAAGTTTCTCCTGCAACCCGTTCCCTTTGTGCTAGATGAACGAACGTCTCTCCACATGCTCAGTTCTGAGAGATAAGTGTGTGTGAAAGCCGTACTTCACCTAGCTTGTTGGGAAAACAAAGTTTCTTTTCAGTTGCAAACTCCATTCCATACATATATATGGGGAGGTACTAGCTCCAACCAGGTTTTACAGTGAAAACTGCAGGAAATTCAAACCGGCACAAGGAAACAGACTGAGAAACCAGAGTAAAAGTTTCTCCTGCAACCCGTTCCCCTTGTGCTAGATGAACGAACGTCTCTCCACATGCTCAGTTCTGAGAGATAAGTGTGTGTGATAGCCGTCCTTCACCTAGCTTGTTGGGAACACAAAGTTTCTTTTCAGTTGCAAACTCCACTCCATACATATATATGGGGAGGTACTAGCTCCAACTCGTTTTTACAGTGAAAACTGCAGGAACTTCAAACCGGCACTAGGAAACAGACTGAGAAACCAGAGTAATAGTTTCTCCTGCAAACCGTTCCCCTTGTGCCAGATGAACGAACGTCTCTCCACATGCTCAGTTCTGAGAGATAAGTGTGTGTGAAAGCCGTCCTTCACCTAGCTTGTTGGGAACACAAAGTTACTTTTCAGTTGCAAACTCCACTCCATACATATATATGGGGAGGTACTAGCTCCAACTCGGTTTTACAGTGAAAACTGCAGGAACTTCAAACCGGCACTAGGAAACAGACTGAGAAACCAGAGTAAAAGTTTCTCCTGCAACCCGTTCCCCTTGTGCTAGATGAACGAACGTCTCTCCACATGCTCAGTTCTGAGAGATAAGTGTGTGTGAAAGCCGTCCTTCACCTAGCTTGTTGGGAACACAAAGTTTCTTTTCAGTTGCAAACTCCATTCCATACATATATATGGGGAGGTACTAGCTCCAACCAGGTTTTACAGTGAAAACTGCAGGAAATTCAAACCGGCACAAGGAAACAGACTGAGAAACCAGAGTAAAAGTTTCTCCTGCAACCCGTTCCCCTTGTGCTAGATGAACGAACGTCTCTCCACATGCTCAGTTCTGAGAGATAAGTGTGTGTGAAAGCCGTCCTTCAACTAGCTTGTTGGGAACACAAAGTTTCTTTTCAGTTGCAAACTCCACTCCATACATATATATGGGGAGGTACTAGCTCCAACTCGGTTTTACAGTGAAAACTGCAGGAACTTCAAACCGGCACTAGGAAACAGACTGAGAAACCAGAGTAAAAGTTTCTCCTGCAACCCGTTCCCCTTGTGCTAGATGAACGAACGGCTCTCCACATGCTCAGTTCTGAGAGATAAGTGTGTGTGAAAGCCGTCCTTCAACTAGCTTGTTGGGAACACAAAGTTTCTTTTCAGTTGCAAACTCCACTCCATACATATATATGGGGAGGTACTAGCTCCAACTCGGTTTTACAGTGAAAACTGCAGGAACTTCAAACCGGCACTAGGAAACAGACTGAGAAACCAGAGTAAAAGTTTCTCCTGCAACCCGTTCCCCTTGTGCTAGATGAACGAACGTCTCTCCACATGCTCAGTTCTGAGAGATAAGTGTGTGTGAAAGCCGTCCTTCACCTAGCTTGTTGGGAACACAAAGTTACTTTTCAGTTGCAAACTCCACTCCATACATATATATGGGGAGGTACTAGCTCCAACTCGGTTTTACAGTGAAAACTGCAGGAAATTCAAACCGGCACAAGGAAACAGACTGAGAAACCAGAGTAAAAGTTTCTCCTGCAACCCGTTCCCCTTGTGCTAGATGAACGAACGTCTCTCCACATGCTCAGTTCTGAGAGATAAGTGTGTGTGATAGCCGTCCTTCACCTAGCTTGTTGGGAACACAAAGTTTCTTTTCAGTTGCAAACTCCACTCCATACATATATATGGGGAGGTACTAGCTCCAACTCGTTTTTACAGTGAAAACTGCAGGAACTTCAAACCGGCACTAGGAAACAGACTGAGAAACCAGAGTAATAGTTTCTCCTGCAACCCGTTCCCCTTGTGCCAGATGAACGAACGTCTCTCCACATGCTCAGTTCTGAGAGATAAGTGTGTGTGAAAGCCGTCCTTCAACTAGCTTGTTGGGAACACAAAGTTTCTTTTCAGTTGCAAACTCCACTCCATACATATATATGGGGAGGTACTAGCTCCAACTCGGTTTTACAGTGAAAACTGCAGGAACTTCAAACCGGCACTAGGAAACAGACTGAGAAACCAGAGTAAAAGTTTCTCCTGCAACCCGTTCCCTTTGTGCTAGATGAACGAACGTCTCTCCACATGCTCAGTTCTGAGAGATAAGTGTGTGTGAAAGCCGTACTTCACCTAGCTTGTTGGGAACACAAAGTTTCTTTTCAGTTGCAAACTCCATTCCATACATATATATGGGGAGGTACTAGCTCCAACCAGGTTTTACAGTGAAAACTGCAGGAAATTCAAACCGGCACAAGGAAACAGACTGAGAAACCAGAGTAAAAGTTTCTCCTGCAACCCGTTCCCCTTGTGCTAGATGAACGAACGTCTCTCCACATGCTCAGTTCTGAGAGATAAGTGTGTGTGATAGCCGTCCTTCACCTAGCTTGTTGGGAACACAAAGTTTCTTTTCAGTTGCAAACTCCACTCCATACATATATATGGGGAGGTACTAGCTCCAACTCGTTTTTACAGTGAAAACTGCAGGAAATTCAAACCGGCACTAGGAAACAGACTGAGAAACCAGAGTAAAAGTTTCTCCTGCAACCCGTTCCCCTTGTGCCAGATGAACGAACGTCTCTCCACATGCTCAGTTCTGAGAGATAAGTGTGTGTGAAAGCCGTCCTTCACCTAGCTTGTTGGGAACACAAAGTTACTTTTCAGTTGCAAACTCCACTCCATACATATATATGGGGAGGTACTAGCTCCAACCAGGTTTTACAGTGAAAACTGCAGGAAATTCAAACCGGCACAAGGAAACAGACTGAGAAACCAGAGTAAAAGTTTCTCCTGCAACCCGTTCCCCTTGTGCTAGATGAACGAACGTCTCTCCACATGCTCAGTTCTGAGAGATAAGTGTGTGTGATAGCCGTCCTTCACCTAGCTTGTTGGGAACACAAAGTTTCTTTTCAGTTGCAAACTCCACTCCATACATATATATGGGGAGGTACTAGCTCCAACTCGTTTTTACAGTGAAAACTGCAGGAACTTCAAACCGGCACTAGGAAACAGACTGAGAAACCAGAGTAATAGTTTCTCCTGCAACCCGTTCCCCTTGTGCCAGATGAACGAACGTCTCTCCACATGCTCAGTTCTGAGAGATAAGTGTGTGTGAAAGCCGTCCTTCACCTAGCTTGTTGGGAACACAAAGTTACTTTTCAGTTGCAAACTCCACTCCATACATATATATGGGGAGGTACTAGCTCCAACTCGGTTTTACAGTGAAAACTGCAGGAACTTCAAACCGGCACTAGGAAACAGACTGAGAAACCAGAGTAAAAGTTTCTCCTGCAACCCGTTCCCTTTGTGCTAGATGAACGAACGTCTCTCCACATGCTCAGTTCTGAGAGATAAGTGTGTGTGAAAGCCGTACTTCACCTAGCTTGTTGGGAAAACAAAGTTTCTTTTCAGTTGCAAACTCCATTCCATACATATATATGGGGAGGTACTAGCTCCAACCAGGTTTTACAGTGAAAACTGCAGGAAATTCAAACCGGCACAAGGAAACAGACTGAGAAACCAGAGTAAAAGTTTCTCCTGCAACCCGTTCCCCTTGTGCTAGATGAACGAACGTCTCTCCACATGCTCAGTTCTGAGAGATAAGTGTGTGTGATAGCCGTCCTTCACCTAGCTTGTTGGGAACACAAAGTTTCTTTTCAGTTGCAAACTCCACTCCATACATATATATGGGGAGGTACTAGCTCCAACTCGTTTTTACAGTGAAAACTGCAGGAACTTCAAACCGGCACTAGGAAACAGACTGAGAAACCAGAGTAATAGTTTCTCCTGCAAACCGTTCCCCTTGTGCCAGATGAACGAACGTCTCTCCACATGCTCAGTTCTGAGAGATAAGTGTGTGTGAAAGCCGTCCTTCACCTAGCTTGTTGGGAACACAAAGTTACTTTTCAGTTGCAAACTCCACTCCATACATATATATGGGGAGGTACTAGCTCCAACTCGGTTTTACAGTGAAAACTGCAGGAACTTCAAACCGGCACTAGGAAACAGACTGAGAAACCAGAGTAAAAGTTTCTCCTGCAACCCGTTCCCCTTGTGCTAGATGAACGAACGTCTCTCCACATGCTCAGTTCTGAGAGATAAGTGTGTGTGAAAGCCGTCCTTCACCTAGCTTGTTGGGAACACAAAGTTTCTTTTCAGTTGCAAACTCCATTCCATACATATATATGGGGAGGTACTAGCTCCAACCAGGTTTTACAGTGAAAACTGCAGGAAATTCAAACCGGCACAAGGAAACAGACTGAGAAACCAGAGTAAAAGTTTCTCCTGCAACCCGTTCCCCTTGTGCTAGATGAACGAACGTCTCTCCACATGCTCAGTTCTGAGAGATAAGTGTGTGTGAAAGCCGTCCTTCAACTAGCTTGTTGGGAACACAAAGTTTCTTTTCAGTTGCAAACTCCACTCCATACATATATATGGGGAGGTACTAGCTCCAACTCGGTTTTACAGTGAAAACTGCAGGAACTTCAAACCGGCACTAGGAAACAGACTGAGAAACCAGAGTAAAAGTTTCTCCTGCAACCCGTTCCCCTTGTGCTAGATGAACGAACGGCTCTCCACATGCTCAGTTCTGAGAGATAAGTGTGTGTGAAAGCCGTCCTTCAACTAGCTTGTTGGGAACACAAAGTTTCTTTTCAGTTGCAAACTCCACTCCATACATATATATGGGGAGGTACTAGCTCCAACTCGGTTTTACAGTGAAAACTGCAGGAACTTCAAACCGGCACTAGGAAACAGACTGAGAAACCAGAGTAAAAGTTTCTCCTGCAACCCGTTCCCCTTGTGCTAGATGAACGAACGTCTCTCCACATGCTCAGTTCTGAGAGATAAGTGTGTGTGAAAGCCGTCCTTCACCTAGCTTGTTGGGAACACAAAGTTACTTTTCAGTTGCAAACTCCACTCCATACATATATATGGGGAGGTACTAGCTCCAACTCGGTTTTACAGTGAAAACTGCAGGAAATTCAAACCGGCACAAGGAAACAGACTGAGAAACCAGAGTAAAAGTTTCTCCTGCAACCCGTTCCCCTTGTGCTAGATGAACGAACGTCTCTCCACATGCTCAGTTCTGAGAGATAAGTGTGTGTGATAGCCGTCCTTCACCTAGCTTGTTGGGAACACAAAGTTTCTTTTCAGTTGCAAACTCCACTCCATACATATATATGGGGAGGTACTAGCTCCAACTCGTTTTTACAGTGAAAACTGCAGGAACTTCAAACCGGCACTAGGAAACAGACTGAGAAACCAGAGTAATAGTTTCTCCTGCAACCCGTTCCCCTTGTGCCAGATGAACGAACGTCTCTCCACATGCTCAGTTCTGAGAGATAAGTGTGTGTGAAAGCCGTCCTTCAACTAGCTTGTTGGGAACACAAAGTTTCTTTTCAGTTGCAAACTCCACTCCATACATATATATGGGGAGGTACTAGCTCCAACTCGGTTTTACAGTGAAAACTGCAGGAACTTCAAACCGGCACTAGGAAACAGACTGAGAAACCAGAGTAAAAGTTTCTCCTGCAACCCGTTCCCTTTGTGCTAGATGAACGAACGTCTCTCCACATGCTCAGTTCTGAGAGATAAGTGTGTGTGAAAGCCGTACTTCACCTAGCTTGTTGGGAACACAAAGTTTCTTTTCAGTTGCAAACTCCATTCCATACATATATATGGGGAGGTACTAGCTCCAACCAGGTTTTACAGTGAAAACTGCAGGAAATTCAAACCGGCACAAGGAAACAGACTGAGAAACCAGAGTAAAAGTTTCTCCTGCAACCCGTTCCCCTTGTGCTAGATGAACGAACGTCTCTCCACATGCTCAGTTCTGAGAGATAAGTGTGTGTGATAGCCGTCCTTCACCTAGCTTGTTGGGAACACAAAGTTTCTTTTCAGTTGCAAACTCCACTCCATACATATATATGGGGAGGTACTAGCTCCAACTCGTTTTTACAGTGAAAACTGCAGGAAATTCAAACCGGCACTAGGAAACAGACTGAGAAACCAGAGTAAAAGTTTCTCCTGCAACCCGTTCCCCTTGTGCCAGATGAACGAACGTCTCTCCACATGCTCAGTTCTGAGAGATAAGTGTGTGTGAAAGCCGTCCTTCACCTAGCTTGTTGGGAACACAAAGTTACTTTTCAGTTGCAAACTCCACTCCATACATATATATGGGGAGGTACTAGCTCCAACCAGGTTTTACAGTGAAAACTGCAGGAAATTCAAACCGGCACAAGGAAACAGACTGAGAAACCAGAGTAAAAGTTTCTCCTGCAACCCGTTCCCCTTGTGCTAGATGAACGAACGTCTCTCCACATGCTCAGTTCTGAGAGATAAGTGTGTGTGATAGCCGTCCTTCACCTAGCTTGTTGGGAACACAAAGTTTCTTTTCAGTTGCAAACTCCACTCCATACATATATATGGGGAGGTACTAGCTCCAACTCGTTTTTACAGTGAAAACTGCAGGAACTTCAAACCGGCACTAGGAAACAGACTGAGAAACCAGAGTAATAGTTTCTCCTGCAACCCGTTCCCCTTGTGCCAGATGAACGAACGTCTCTCCACATGCTCAGTTCTGAGAGATAAGTGTGTGTGAAAGCCGTCCTTCACCTAGCTTGTTGGGAACACAAAGTTACTTTTCAGTTGCAAACTCCACTCCATACATATATATGGGGAGGTACTAGCTCCAACTCGGTTTTACAGTGAAAACTGCAGGAACTTCAAACCGGCACTAGGAAACAGACTGAGAAACCAGAGTAAAAGTTTCTCCTGCAACCCGTTCCCCTTGTGCTAGATGAACGAACGTCTCTCCACATGCTCAGTTCTGAGAGATAAGTGTGTGTGAAAGCCGTCCTTCAACTAGCTTGTGGGGAACACAAAGTTTCTTTTCAGTTGCAAACTCCACTCCATACATATATATGGGGAGGTACTAGCTCCAACTCGGTTTTACAGTGAAAACTGCAGGAACTTCAAACCGGCACTAGGAAACAGACTGAGAAACCAGAGTAAAAGTTTCTCCTGCAACCCGTTCCCCTTGTGCTAGATGAACGAACGGCTCTCCACATGCTCAGTTCTGAGAGATAAGTGTGTGTGAAAGCCGTCCTTCACCTAGCTTGTTGGGAACACAAAGTTTCTTTTCAGTAGCAAACTCCACTCCATACATATATATGGGGAGGTACTAGCTCCAACTCGGTTTTACAGTGAAAACTGCAGGAACTTCAAACCGGCACTAGGAAACAGACTGAGAAACCAGAGTAAAAGTTTCTCCTGCAAACCGTTCCCCTTGTGCTAGATGAACGAACGTCTCTCCACATGCTCAGTTCTGAGAGATAAGTGTGTGTGAAAGCCGTCCTTCACCTAGCTTGTTGGGAACACAAAGTTTCTTTTCAGTTGCAAACTCCACTCCATACATATATATGGGGAGGTACTAGCTCCAACTCGGTTTTACAGTGAAAACTGCAGGAACTTCAAACCGGCACTAGGAAACAGACTGAGAAACCAGAGTAAAAGTTTCTCCTGCAACCCGTTCCCCTTGTGCTAGATGAACGAACGTCTCTCCACATGCTCAGTTCTGAGAGATAAGTGTGTGTGAAAGCCGTACTTCACCTAGCTTGTTGGGAACACAAAGTTTCTTTTCAGTTGCAAACTCCATTCCATACATATATATGGGGAGGTACTAGCTCCAACCAGGTTTTACAGTGAAAACTGCAGGAAATTCAAACCGGCACAAGGAAACAGACTGAGAAACCAGAGTAAAAGTTTCTCCTGCAACCCGTTCCCCTTGTGCTAGATGAACGAACGTCTCTCCACATGCTCAGTTCTGAGAGATAAGTGTGTGTGAAAGCCGTCCTTCAACTAGCTTGTTGGGAACACAAAGTTTCTTTTCAGTTGCAAACTCCACTCCATACATATATATGGGGAGGTACTAGCTCCAACTCGGTTTTACAGTGAAAACTGCAGGAACTTCAAACCGGCACTAGGAAACAGACTGAGAAACCAGAGTAAAAGTTTCTCCTGCAAACCGTTCCCCTTGTGCTAGATGAACGAACGTCTCTCCACATGCTCAGTTCTGAGAGATAAGTGTGTGTGAAAGCCGTCCTTCACCTAGCTTGTTGGGAACACAAAGTTACTTTTCAGTTGCAAACTCCACTCCATACATATATATGGGGAGGTACTAGCTCCAACTCGGTTTTACAGTGAAAACTGCAGGAACTTCAAACCGGCACTAGGAAACAGACTGAGAAACCAGAGTAAAAGTTTCTCCTGCAACCCGTTCCCCTTGTGCTAGATGAACGAACGTCTCTCCACATGCTCAGTTCTGAGAGATAAGTGTGTGTGATAGCCGTCCTTCACCTAGCTTGTTGGGAACACAAAGTTTCTTTTCAGTTGCAAACTCCACTCCATACATATATATGGGGAGGTACTAGCTCCAACTCGTTTTTACAGTGAAAACTGCAGGAACTTCAAACCGGCACTAGGAAACAGACTGAGAAACCAGAGTAATAGTTTCTCCTGCAACCCGTTCCCCTTGTGCCAGATGAACGAACGTCTCTCCACATGCTCAGTTCTGAGAGATAAGTCTGTGTGAAAGCCGTCCTTCACCTAGCTTGTTGGGAACACAAAGTTACTTTTCAGTTGCAAACTCCACTCCATACATATATATGGGGAGGTACTAGCTCCAACTCGGTTTTACAGTGAAAACTGCAGGAACTTCAAACCGGCACTAGGAAACAGACTGAGAAACCAGAGTAAAAGTTTCTCCTGCAACCCGTTCCCCTTGTGCTAGATGAACGAACGTCTCTCCACATGCTCAGTTCTGAGAGATAAGTGTGTGTGAAAGCCGTCCTTCAACTAGCTTGTGGGGAACACAAAGTTTCTTTTCAGTTGCAAACTCCACTCCATACATATATATGGGGAGGTACTAGCTCCAACTCGGTTTTACAGTGAAAACTGCAGGAACTTCAAACCGGCACTAGGAAACAGACTGAGAAACCAGAGTAAAAGTTTCTCCTGCAACCCGTTCCCCTTGTGCTAGATGAACGAACGGCTCTCCACATGCTCAGTTCTGAGAGATAAGTGTGTGTGAAAGCCGTCCTTCACCTAGCTTGTTGGGAACACAAAGTTACTTTTCAGTTGCAAACTCCACTCCATACATATATATGGGGAGGTACTAGCTCCAACTCGGTTTTACAGTGAAAACTGCAGGAACTTCAAACCGGCACTAGGAAACAGACTGAGAAACCAGAGTAAAAGTTTCTCCTGCAACCCGTTCCCCTTGTGCTAGATGAACGAACGTCTCTCCACATGCTCAGTTCTGAGAGATAAGTGTGTGTGAAAGCCGTCCTTCAACTAGCTTGTGGGGAACACAAAGTTTCTTTTCAGTTGCAAACTCCACTCCATACATATATATGGGGAGGTACTAGCTCCAACTCGTTTTTACAGTGAAAACTGCAGGAAATTCAAACCGGCACTAGGAAACAGACTGAGAAACCAGAGTAAAAGTTTCTCCTGCAACCCGTTCCCCTTGTGCCAGATGAACGAACGTCTCTCCACATGCTCAGTCTGAGATAAGTGTGTGTGAAAGCCGTCCTTCACCTAGCTTTTGGGTGGGAACACAAAGTTACTTTTCAGATGCAAACTCCACTCAGGATACAGATAAACTGGGAAGGTAACTCAGGACAAGGAAAACAGACTGAGAAACCAGAGTAAAAGTTTCTCCTGCAACCCGTTCCCCTTGTGCTAGATGAACGAACGTCTCTCCACATGCTCAGTTCTGAGAGATAAGTGTGTGTGATAGCCGTCCTTCACCTAGCTTGTTGGGAACACAAAGTTTCTTTTCAGTTGCAAACTCCACTCCATACATATATATGGGGAGGTACTAGCTCCAACTCGTTTTTACAGTGAAAACTGCAGGAACTTCAAACCGGCACTAGGAAACAGACTGAGAAACCAGAGTAATAGTTTCTCCTGCAACCCGTTCCCCTTGTGCCAGATGAACGAACGTCTCTCCACATGCTCAGTTCTGAGAGATAAGTGTGTGTGAAAGCCGTCCTTCACCTAGCTTGTTGGGAACACAAAGTTACTTTTCAGTTGCAAACTCCACTCCATACATATATATGGGGAGGTACTAGCTCCAACTCGGTTTTACAGTGAAAACTGCAGGAACTTCAAACCGGCACTAGGAAACAGACTGAGAAACCAGAGTAAAAGTTTCTCCTGCAACCCGTTCCCCTTGTGCTAGATGAACGAACGTCTCTCCACATGCTCAGTTCTGAGAGATAAGTGTGTGTGAAAGCCGTCCTTCAACTAGCTTGTGGGGAACACAAAGTTTCTTTTCAGTTGCAAACTCCACTCCATACATATATATGGGGAGGTACTAGCTCCAACTCGGTTTTACAGTGAAAACTGCAGGAACTTCAAACCGGCACTAGGAAACAGACTGAGAAACCAGAGTAAAAGTTTCTCCTGCAACCCGTTCCCCTTGTGCTAGATGAACGAACGGCTCTCCACATGCTCAGTTCTGAGAGATAAGTGTGTGTGAAAGCCGTCCTTCACCTAGCTTGTTGGGAACACAAAGTTTCTTTTCAGTAGCAAACTCCACTCCATACATATATATGGGGAGGTACTAGCTCCAACTCGGTTTTACAGTGAAAACTGCAGGAACTTCAAACCGGCACTAGGAAACAGACTGAGAAACCAGAGTAAAAGTTTCTCCTGCAAACCGTTCCCCTTGTGCTAGATGAACGAACGTCTCTCCACATGCTCAGTTCTGAGAGATAAGTGTGTGTGAAAGCCGTCCTTCACCTAGCTTGTTGGGAACACAAAGTTTCTTTTCAGTTGCAAACTCCACTCCATACATATATATGGGGAGGTACTAGCTCCAACTCGGTTTTACAGTGAAAACTGCAGGAACTTCAAACCGGCACTAGGAAACAGACTGAGAAACCAGAGTAAAAGTTTCTCCTGCAACCCGTTCCCCTTGTGCTAGATGAACGAACGTCTCTCCACATGCTCAGTTCTGAGAGATAAGTGTGTGTGAAAGCCGTACTTCACCTAGCTTGTTGGGAACACAAAGTTTCTTTTCAGTTGCAAACTCCATTCCATACATATATATGGGGAGGTACTAGCTCCAACCAGGTTTTACAGTGAAAACTGCAGGAAATTCAAACCGGCACAAGGAAACAGACTGAGAAACCAGAGTAAAAGTTTCTCCTGCAACCCGTTCCCCTTGTGCTAGATGAACGAACGTCTCTCCACATGCTCAGTTCTGAGAGATAAGTGTGTGTGAAAGCCGTCCTTCAACTAGCTTGTTGGGAACACAAAGTTTCTTTTCAGTTGCAAACTCCACTCCATACATATATATGGGGAGGTACTAGCTCCAACTCGGTTTTACAGTGAAAACTGCAGGAACTTCAAACCGGCACTAGGAAACAGACTGAGAAACCAGAGTAAAAGTTTCTCCTGCAAACCGTTCCCCTTGTGCTAGATGAACGAACGTCTCTCCACATGCTCAGTTCTGAGAGATAAGTGTGTGTGAAAGCCGTCCTTCACCTAGCTTGTTGGGAACACAAAGTTACTTTTCAGTTGCAAACTCCACTCCATACATATATATGGGGAGGTACTAGCTCCAACTCGGTTTTACAGTGAAAACTGCAGGAACTTCAAACCGGCACTAGGAAACAGACTGAGAAACCAGAGTAAAAGTTTCTCCTGCAACCCGTTCCCCTTGTGCTAGATGAACGAACGTCTCTCCACATGCTCAGTTCTGAGAGATAAGTGTGTGTGAAAGCCGTCCTTCACCTAGCTTGTTGGGAACACAAAGTTTCTTTTCAGTTGCAAACTCCACTCCATACATATATATGGGGAGGTACTAGCTCCAACTCGGTTTTACAGTGAAAACTGCAGGAACTTCAAACCGGCACTAGGAAACAGACTGAGAAACCAGAGTAAAAGTTTCTCCTGCAACCCGTTCCCCTTGTGCTAGATGAACGAACGTCTCTCCACATGCTCAGTTCTGAGAGATAAGTGTGTGTGAAAGCCGTCCTTCACCTAGCTTGTTGGGAACACAAAGTTTTTTTTCATTTGCAAACTCCACTCCATACATATATATGGGGAGGTACTAGCTCCAACTCGGTTTTACAGTGAAAACTGCAGGAACTTGAAACCGGCACTAGGAAACAGACTGAGAAACCAGAGTAAAAGTTTCTCCTGCAACCCGTTCCCTTTGTGCTAGATGAACGAACGTCTCTCCACATGCTCAGTTCTGAGAGATAAGTGTGTGTGAAAGCCGTACTTCACCTAGCTTGTTGGGAAAACAAAGTTTCTTTTCAGTTGCAAACTCCATTCCATACATATATATGGGGAGGTACTAGCTCCAACCAGGTTTTACAGTGAAAACTGCAGGAAATTCAAACCGGCACTAGGAAACAGACTGAGAAACCAGAGTAAAAGTTTCTCCTGCAACCCGTTCCCCTTGTGCTAGATGAACGAACGTCTCTCCACATGCTCAGTTCTGAGAGATAAGTGTGTGTGATAGCCGTCCTTCACCTAGCTTGTTGGGAACACAAAGTTTCTTTTCAGTTGCAAACTCCACTCCATACATATATATGGGGAGGTACTAGCTCCAACTCGGTTTTACAGTGAAAACTGCAGGAACTTCAAACCGGCACTAGGAAACAGACTGAGAAACCAGAGTAAAAGTTTCTCCTGCAAACCGTTCCCCTTGTGCTAGATGAACGAACGTCTCTCCACATGCTCAGTTCTGAGAGATAAGTGTGTGTGAAAGCCGTCCTTCACCTAGCTTGTTGGGAACACAAAGTTTCTTTTCAGTTGCAAACTCCACTCCATACATATATATGGGGAGGTACTAGCTCCAACTCGGTTTTACAGTGAAAACTGCAGGAACTTCAAACCGGCACTAGGAAACAGACTGAGAAACCAGAGTAAAAGTTTCTCCTGCAACCCGTTCCCCTTGTGCTAGATGAACGAACGTCTCTCCACATGCTCAGTTCTGAGAGATAAGTGTGTGTGAAAGCCGTCCTTCACCTAGCTTGTTGGGAACACAAAGTTTCTTTTCAGTTGCAAACTCCATTCCATACATATATATGGGGAGGTACTAGCTCCAACCAGGTTTTACAGTGAAAACTGCAGGAAATTCAAACCGGCACTAGGAAACAGACTGAGAAACCAGAGTAAAAGTTTCTCCTGCAACCCGTTCCCCTTGTGCTAGATGAACGAACGTCTCTCCACATGCTCAGTTCTGAGAGATAAGTGTGTGTGATAGCCGTCCTTCACCTAGCTTGTTGGGAACACAAAGTTTCTTTTCAGTTGCAAACTCCACTCCATACATATATATGGGGAGGTACTAGCTCCAACTCGGTTTTACAGTGAAAACTGCAGGAACTTCAAACCGGCACTAGGAAACAGACTGAGAAACCAGAGTAAAAGTTTCTCCTGCAAACCGTTCCCCTTGTGCTAGATGAACGAACGTCTCTCCACATGCTCAGTTCTGAGAGATAAGTGTGTGTGAAAGCCGTCCTTCACCTAGCTTGTTGGGAACACAAAGTTTCTTTTCAGTTGCAAACTCCACTCCATACATATATATGGGGAGGTACTAGCTCCAACTCGGTTTTACAGTGAAAACTGCAGGAACTTCAAACCGGCACTAGGAAACAGACTGAGAAACCAGAGTAAAAGTTTCTCCTGCAACCCGTTCCCCTTGTGCTAGATGAACGAACGTCTCTCCACATGCTCAGTTCTGAGAGATAAGTGTGTGTGAAAGCCGTCCTTCACCTAGCTTGTTGGGAACACAAAGTTTCTTTTCAGTTGCAAACTCCATTCCATACATATATATGGGGAGGTACTAGCTCCAACTCGGTTTTACAGTGAAAACTGCAGGAACTTCAAACCGGCACAAGGAAACAGACTGAGAAACCAGAGTAAAAGTTTCTCCTGCAACCCGTTCCCCTTGTGCTAGATGAACGAACGTCTCTCCACATGCTCAGTTCTGAGAGATAAGTGTGTGTGATAGCCGTCCTTCACCTAGCTTGTTGGGAACACAAAGTTTCTTTTCAGTTGCAAACTCCACTCCATACATATATATGGGGAGGTACTAGCTCCAACTCGTTTTTACAGTGAAAACTGCAGGAACTTCAAACCGGCACTAGGAAACAGACTGAGAAACCAGAGTAAAAGTTTCTCCTGCAACCCGTTCCCCTTGTGCTAGATGAACGAACGTCTCTCCACATGCTCAGTTCTGAGAGATAAGTGTGTGTGAAAGCCGTCCTTCACCTAGCTTGTTGGGAACACAAAGTTTCTTTTCAGTTGCAAACTCCATTCCATACATATATATGGGGAGGTACTAGCTCCAACTCGGTTTTACAGTGAAAACTGCAGGAACTTCAAACCGGCACAAGGAAACAGACTGAGAAACCAGAGTAAAAGTTTCTCCTGCAACCCGTTCCCCTTGTGCTAGATGAACGAACGTCTCTCCACATGCTCAGTTCTGAGAGATACGTGTGTGTGATAGCCGTCCTTCACCTAGCTTGTTGGGAACACAAACTTTCTTTTCAGTTGCAATCTCCACTCCATACATATATATGGGGAGGTACTAGCTCCAACTCGTTTTTACAGTGAAAACTGCAGGAAATTCAAACCGGCACTAGGAAACAGACTGAGAAACCAGAGTAAAAGTTTCTCCTGCAACCCGTTCCCCTTGTGCCAGATGAACGAACGTCTCTCCACATGCTCAGTTCTGAGAGATAAGTGTGTGTGAAAGCCGTCCTTCACCTAGCTTGTTGGGAACACAAAGTTACTTTTCAGTTGCAAACCCCACTCCATACATATATATGGGGAGGTACTAGCTCCAACCAGGTTTTACAGTGAAAACTGCAGGAAATTCAAACCGGCACAAGGAAACAGACTGAGAAACCAGAGTAAAAGTTTCTCCTGCAACCCGTTCCACTTGTGCTAGATGAACGAACGGCTCTCCACATGCTCAGTTCTTAGAGATAAGTGTGTGTGATAGCCGTCCTTCACCAAGCTTGTTGGGAACACAAAGTTTCTTTTCAGTTGCAAACTCCACTCCATACATATATATGTGGAGGTACTAGCTCCAACTCGTTTTTACAGTGAAAACTGCAGGAAATTCAAACCGGCACTAGGAAACAGACTGAGAAACCAGAGTAATAGTTTCTCCTGCAACCCGTTCCCCTTGTGCCAGATGAACGAACGTCTCTCCACATGCTCAGTTCTGAGAGATAAGTGTGTGTGAAAGCCGTCCTTCACCTAGCTTGTTGGGAACACAAAGTTACTTTTCAGTTGCAAACTCCACTCCATACATATATATGGGGAGGTACTAGCTCCAACTCGGTTTTACAGTGAAAACTGCAGGAACTTCAAACCGGCACTAGGAAACAGACTGAGAAACCAGAGTAAAAGTTTCTCCTGCAACCCGTTCCCCTTGTGCTAGATGAACGAACGTCTCTCCACATGCTCAGTTCTGAGAGATAAGTGTGTGTGAAAGCCGTCCTTCACCTAGCTTGTTGGGAACACAAAGTTTCTTTTCAGTTGCAAACTCCACTCCATACATATATATGGGGAGGTACTAGCTCCAACTCGGTTTTACAGTGAAAACTGCAGGAACTTCAAACCGGCACTAGGAAACAGACTGAGAAACCAGAGTAAAAGTTTCTCCTGCAACCCGTTCCCCTTGTGCTAGATGAACGAACGTCTCTCCACATGCTCAGTTCTGAGAGATAAGTGTGTGTGATAGCCGTCCTTCACCTAGCTTGTTGGGAACACAAAGTTTCTTTTCAGTTGCAAACTCCACTCCATACATATATATGGGGAGGTACTAGCTCCAACTCGTTTTTACAGTGAAAACTGCAGGAAATTCAAACCGGCACTAGGAAACAGACTGAGAAACCAGAGTAAAAGTTTCTCCTGCAACCCGTTCCCCTTGTGCCAGATGAACGAACGTCTCTCCACATGCTCAGTTCTGAGAGATAAGTGTGTGTGAAAGCCGTCCTTCACCTAGCTTGTTGGGAACACAAAGTTACTTTTCAGTTGCAAACCCCACTCCATACATATATATGGGGAGGTACTAGCTCCAACCAGGTTTTACAGTGAAAACTGCAGGAAATTCAAACCGGCACAAGGAAACAGACTGAGAAACCAGAGTAAAAGTTTCTCCTGCAACCCGTTCCACTTGTGCTAGATGAACGAACGTCTCTCCACATGCTCAGTTCTTAGAGATAAGTGTGTGTGATAGCCGTCCTTCACCTAGCTTGTTGGGAACACAAAGTTTCTTTTCAGTTGCAAACTCCACTCCATACATATATATGTGGAGGTACTAGCTCCAACTCGTTTTTACAGTGAAAACTGCAGGAAATTCAAACCGGCACTAGGAAACAGACTGAGAAACCAGAGTAATAGTTTCTCCTGCAACCCGTTCCCCTTGTGCCAGATGAACGAACGTCTCTCCACATGCTCAGTTCTGAGAGATAAGTGTGTGTGAAAGCCGTCCTTCACCTAGCTTGTTGGGAACACAAAGTTACTTTTCAGTTGCAAACTCCACTCCATACATATATATGGGGAGGTACTAGCTCCAACTCGGTTTTACAGTGAAAACTGCAGGAACTTCAAACCGGCACTAGGAAACAGACTG